>NW_023998465.1:1058444-1118360 GCF_014805625.2 Glossina fuscipes | reverse complement strand
TTGTCGAAACAATATATAGACGACTATACCGCGCGACAGAGTTGCCAGACTGTTTAAGACATTTGTTTATTTAAAACGAATAAGAAATGTTGAAGTTTGTTAACTAAGGAAAATTTCTTAAGAAAAATCAAAAATTGACAAAAAATTGATAAAAATTTATTTAACTCATTATCATTTCATTTATATTTGCTTCTGCCGACGGATAAAATTGCAGTTGGTTGCGGGGATGGTACATGCATTTATTATGATTATTTGATGTAACTTTCGCTCTGTAGTGGGACTGTTGATTCGTGTGCTGTTACTGTTGAGAATCAGAATTAGAAGCAAGCCTAATGACATGTTTAGAAATTTCGCCTAATGTGATTACCAATAGTAGCTGTGTTAGGCCCAGGGAAACGTCTGCGCTGAAATTGTCCGCTATAGGTAGGAATACTGCGTAAATACACAAAACTACTTCCTGCATTACACTGCTTTGTTGGGGTTGCTGGTGGGGATTATCTACTAAACCATTAGAATCATAGAGAATATTGTCCATAGTTTCTAAGCGATGTCCGCCGATTCCGATTATAAGATGTACCTTGAATATTGTGTATGCTGTTGTTGCTCAGCAGCTAAGGTTTGCAGAATTTGTTGCTGTTGCTGTTGACCATATGTAAACCATATGTTTATGTAAGTTCCACATAATGGCTTCACGATCGCGATGAATCAAACGGGGATTGACTAGTCATGTTTAGAAATTTCACCTAAATTAAAACATTTATTTGCTTATCCATCGACGCATTACTTACACACCTAGCTTACCTTTTGATAAACCGATCAGCAGCATTTGGGCTTCTGGACGACTTAAAATTCCCTTCAGTTGCAATGCAGTGAAGAGGACAGCTTTCTGCTGGTGCTGTAAAAAAAAAGTTGTGTTTACTGTATGTCTAGTGAATCGTCATCGATGACTGCATAATGCTTGGTTTTTGTTGATAAAATTGTCTAAACAGCGAATATGCGTGATTTTCGTCATTGCAAGAAGGAGTTTGCTTGTATATACACTAAGTGTCTAAGTGGCTTACGAATTTTCGAATGTTTTCTGTACCTCCTTCTTTCGCATCGGCATTAATACTGTTTCCCTTCTTAGGACTAGTGTGGGTTGTAGTATGAGTAGTATGAGCACTGAAGGGATTTGCGATAATTTAACATTTGATTTTGAGCCAGAGCGAATAAATATGGCAGATCAGATTTATTTTGTGTATTCATTGTATTCTTGAAAAAGTCACTAATCGAGGCTGATGAATGGGCTTTTGGAATGTGTGCTATTTTGAACGTGTGATGACCATTTTGATTCAATCTATAGAAATTTGAAATAAATACGAAAAAGTTTGAATGTACGGATATAATTTTTTGAAATTCAGGAAAATATAAGAAATTGTTTACCAAAATAAGCTTTTTGAATTTTCTTGTGTACCGTTGTTTTTTTCTGGCAGTAAACTTTCTCGATCGTGGCGATCATTCGAAATTGTTCAATACCTAACACATTAAGAAGTAATGCTACTTTCTGGTTACTCGTTTTATAGTTTTAAACGATGGGAAATGGACTTTTAATTATATTACGATTTGGGCTCGTTTCACCATAAAAATGCACATGAATGGTCGACGTCGGCTCTAATCGCATTTTGGTGATCCGTAATCATAATACTGCAATCATTTTCCAAAATGTGATTAATAATACGAAGCATATCGTCTTCAACGCCCGGATCTTGCGCGAACTCTAACAATTCAAATAGTCCACGATAAAAGTATACGGTTTTAAAACATCATAAGATAAAACCACAATCCTAATGACGCATGTTCCCATTGCAATTGCATTTTTCCAAAGCCTATTTTTCTGATAGCCTATGAATTCCGTGTGAAACGAACAAATCATCATTTGAGGCTATGCATGAAAGAATTGCTTTTCTTCGTTCATTTCATAAGTCCACATATAGATAGATGTAAGGAGCAAAGCAGCATACAGTTCAGTTCAATTTATTTCAGTGTTTTTAACGTTTTTGGGATGTGTGGTTAAGTCTTATCGCACAGAAGAAGCAATCTATCTTATGTTATCTATTGACATGTTGTAGCGCATTCCCTTCAATGTCAAACTCGAGTGTGCCAATTGCTCTCTGGAAGTGTTTTTTATACCCTACACCACTTGCGGTACCGGGTATATTATACTTAGATGTTGCTCATGTCTTTGTTCTGTCTCTCGGTATATTAAGCTACATACAACTAAAAATCCGAACATTACTGGTTCCAGATAGTTCTTGGTGGCAATATCTTATTCATGTTTAAAAGACGATTTCTCTTCGCTCTCAGTTCCATCCGTTGATACTGGACCAATTATAAATATTGTGACAATATATCCTCTGGTGTAGAAGAGCTGTAGTCATACATTGTCATTGTAGAGTAGGTCTGCTATAAAGAAAGTGGATAATAGAAGTAGAATATTTGTCTAAATTTTATAACTTATATTGAATAGTAAGGTAATGAAATTTGAACTTATAAATGATCTGAATCAAATAGAGACTATATTCCTTCACAAATCCTTCTATTCGTCTCATATATCTGCACTCCTATATGAGACTCTAATACATATACATATATATTTACTATCTTCACGCTAATACATATCTTAAATTGCTGTTGTTGCTCTCATTGCTCTGTATCAACTTAAAATTATTCGAGAAATAAACAAAATCCCAAAATATTTAAAATAATAAAAATCTTCTAAAAAATAAAGTGCCATAAAATGAAATAAGAAGCCAATTAAAAAACAAGAAAATACAAAACTTCCTATGAAATGATTTTGGTTACGTCGCAGACGCGAGAGGACGCAAAGTTAATCATTAACTTTCTTAAGGCTCGTGTAAAGAACTTTATGCTTGAACCTGTTCTGTACAGTCCAATGAGCCATCTATTGTTGAAGAAAAATTATTAAATGAAAAATAAGTATGTTATAGTTGTGGTCTGATTTTCATCACGAAGCGTTGAAAATTAGACCATGTATCATTCGCAATTTTGCTCACTTCACGTAAATTACAACATTGGTAAAACGATTTTTATTAGCGTTCCGTTTCTCTAAACCGCTGTTTCCATTACCGTCACTAGCATTAGACTTCTCTTTAGTTTTACCAGCAACGGCCTCTATTGCAGACGTTTCAGAAGACGGATGGGAACGCAATATTGCGCAAATTAAAAGGTTGCAGTGCTTTATCCCGGGCCAAAGAAAGTGTTGGCTGGCATTCTGCAGTGAAATCTTATTTAACCAAAATCTCGGTAAAGTTTCATTACTTATTGCAGATTAATTTTAATGCCACGGCCCGAATCCAGGAAATATAGTTTTGTTACTTAATTTTCTTTCATTAGATGTCATGGCAGAGATCCTCTTTGAAGTTAATATAAAGTTTTTTACTTGCTAACTATGCTAAGAGTCACCGAAATAATTCGAGCACCGGTTGTGCTGTTTGTTACAGCCGACCTTAATATTTTCACCGTTTTACCACCAAAAATCAGTGCTCCTTAGCACGTAGCAAGTGTTGACAATTTTCGCAACTTGAAACATATAATAAAACCGAATCTTCTGCGTTTAAACGACGGAAATGCACTTTATTGGAAGAAAAAAGTAAATACCCAGTATAACAAAGATTTTGGATGAAAGAAACTTGAAAGAAATTATAAAGTAAGGCAATAAAAACTTTCTTTTGCTCTGAATTACAGTCAGTCTGTTGTGGAGCTAGGTAGGCCGAACGAGCTTTACTCCTAAACGTCTTCTCCAGTTTCTGAACTTCTTTAGCTAAGTCCGTTTACATTATAATTTCACGCCAATCATTATGGGAAAACATATCCATTAAAGCAACGAAAGCTTCGGACGATCTCCAAATATCTTCTTCCTGGAATAAATTTCGAATTATTTGCAAATAATTGTTCTTATTAAAAAGGAGTTGAATTCTTACATGAGTGGAAGTTTCAACACGAAACGTGTAAGGAAGCAGACATCGTTACCGGCTCCGATTAAAAGATTTGTTGTGTAAATATAAATAAAAATAAATAACGTTGCGTCACCATCTTGTATGCTTCTTGGATTCCATAAATATATATTTTTGATCTAACACCGAAGTATGTTCAGCGAACAAATTTTCTTGGAACGGACCGCTGGACCGACCTGAGCGAAACCCAAGCTATAAATAAAACCCCGTTACAAACGAAATTATTAATTTTACTATTGTTCTGCTAATAGACGGTCTAGTGTACCCAACATACGTAACAAATTCGCTCAAAATTTCGGCCATCGAACAATTTTTCACGCTACCTAAAATAAGCTAATAATGATTAGAAAAACTTAAATAATATTCATCGGTTTTTGAAAGACAACTTCGAATGTACCTCCAAATCTTTCTAAGCCTTTTGCTTGAAAAGCTCTCGACGGCTCATTGAATGTTCCAAAGCCGAACGCATCTGAGATGTGGAAGGCTCCATAATTGAATAATCCTTTGGACCTTTGAATACACGCTGTCCCAATTCTAGCCAAAGACTATACAAATTCGCAAATTTTTCGCTGCAAGAGTGAAGTTCAGCAATTATATCAAAAATTAACAGGAGTGGATAAAAATATAGACGCACTTAATAAGTAAATTTATAAATGTTTCTCGCAGTTGACTTGAGACGTCGTCACTTAGAGGTTGTGCCCGTTGCCAAAGCTGATTGATTCCAAATTTTTAGTTAGACAAAATATTAGATGAAATATTTTACAAGCAGTACCAGTTATGTCTTTAATTTTATTATCTGTTCAACTGTACGCTTTTGACGGTGAATTTTCTTTCTGACAAGATTGTCTCCTTAGAGGTAGTGGAATGCTCTTCTTACCAAAGGTCGACAAAAATTGTATACAGCACCTATTTGAGCTAACTCGCATGAAACAATTAGCTGGAAGTTCCTGCTGGGAGAAAGGTATATATATACATTGATATTGAAAACAAAAGCAGTCTGGCAACTCTGTCTCGGGGTATAGTCGTCTATATTTTGTTTCGGCAATTAATATTTTAATTGTTTGTTGAATTTCGTGGCTATTTTTCTTTACAGTGTGTGAATTTATAATATACTTTGAGAAGAAAGTGCCGCGAATCCAAAGTAAAAGAAGTATTTTTTCTTTACGCTTTGATTCATTGGTTTTTTACAAACAAAAATTTTGAACTACCCATATCCTATAACTAACTCGGTTTCAACACCTAACTTGGTTATTTCGGAAGATGACGTTTTTAAAGGGTTGAGTTCTCTAAAATATAGCTGTTCGCCTGGACCTGATGGTTTTCCATCATGTGTACTTAAATCGTGCGCTGTCGAGTTATGCGGTGTGATCTCGAAGATTTTTAACCTGTCCTTGAATTTAGGTGTTTTCCCTTCATGTTGGAAGAGTAGTTTCCTTATTCCTATCTACAAGAGTGGAAGTAGGCAATTGGTTGAGAACTGCAGAGGCATAGCCAAGTTGAGTGTCTTGCCCAAGTTGTTCGAGCGTATTGTGGCTCAGCATTTGGCCTTTGCCATTAATTCGTATATTTCTCCGCACCAGCACGGCTTTCGGAAAGGGCGATCTACAGTCACCAACTTGTTAGAGTTTACCTGTCAAGTTTTCAAAGCTTTTTCTAGTGGCTCTCGCACAAATGTTAGTTACACTGTTTTAAGGAGATGAACTATGCTTTGATGAGAAGCATAGATGTGCCGAAACTCTCACCTCCCAGCGGTGATCCCCGGGCAACGGCTTCGGCCGGCTAAGAAGAGTTTAAGGTTTTGGGCTGCTAACTCGGCGACGAGTTTCTGAGAGATGGTGGAGGGGTTGGCTGGAAGAAGAGCTCTTACTCAATAAGCTAGTTACTACCGAGGAAATATATTGAATGGTATTTAAGTACAATGAAGGTAGTAATCTAGCGAGTGCATGGTAGAGTGCATTAGACTAGTCTACCATGTTCAGTGCAATACCCGAGACCTATATATCTTGAAGAAAAGTAGTTCACTTGGGGCTGGCAACCAGGAAAGTATGGAGAATCCGAAGCAAGTACGGTTGTTTTTAACAACCGCCCAAAGTATGCCATAAGGCTTTGCAAAACAAACTGGGAGCCACGGGGGTCAGGAAGCTCGCCTCACAAAGCCACGTATGCCTGCGGGTATATGATGGACTTTGTCCTTAAGTCGTAATAAATAAATAAATTAATTATACTATTAATGCAAAAAGGAATTGACGGACGGCCTTCCCTTTGGCCGATTGATAGAAAATGTCTGGTAAATTAATTAATACATGCAAAAATGGAAAAGGGATATGACGAATAAGTTTTCCCCTTTTACCTATTTTTACTTTTGAACACATGTCACGGATGCCTGCGGGTAATGGTGGTAATTGATCAACAGCACAGTGGAAGCCTTATGGCGGAAGCAGTCAGTTGATCAATTTGTGAGTCCTGACTGCTTGGGTGCGGCCCTTCGGGGAGTATTTGTGGTGGTTGTGGTTGGCGAGTTCCTAGCTAAAATGGAACAATTGAGTGCAGCTAGGCCTCGCCATTCACCAGAGTGGGGTTTATTATTCCATACACAATAAACTGTTCTGGACTCTGGTGCTGTTTAGGCCCCTACTCTGTGGGGATTGTCTAACTCGCCAGGGGGCGTAGTACGCTTAAAAGTGGCTTGGGCCACCGTGGGGTTAAGCCTTTCAGGCAGGAACCCACGCCACAAAATTCTGTTTTAAGCAAAGCATTTGATATGGTTAACCATAACTTACTTATCTTCAAACTCCAAGTCTCTGCCTTCCCTTTCTATTTAGTGAAATGGATAAGCTCTTTTCTGCACAACAGATCCTTCAAGGTTTTGTTTAACTTCATCACCTCGGATGAATTCCCCGTTATGTCTGGCGTACCTCAAGGAAGTCACTTAAGTCCCATTTTATTTAGTTTATACATTAACGATCTCCCATCGGTGGTTAATTCCAGCAAGATCTTAATGTATGCTGATGATGTGAAACTGTTTTCTTCCTTCTCTGTTGAATCCCAATCACATCAGCTTCAAGGTGACTTGGATAATTTTGTTGCATGTTGCTCTATGAATCTTCTGAAGCTAAATCTGAGTAAATGTAAGAAGCTTTCCTTCTCAAGAAGAAAGTCATTCATTACTCAGTATTTCATAGGTTCGCATAAGTTGGAGGACGTCGATTCGATCACAGATTTAGGCGTTCATTTGTTTGGTTAGACCCATACTCGAGTATGCCTCAGTTGTGTGGTCTCTTTCATATGGGTGCTACGTAGATTCAATCGAATCTGTTCAAAAGCAATTCTTGCTATTTGCCCTTAGAAATTTAGGTTGGGATACGTTTGCCTCCCTATGAAAATAGGTTGCTTCTGCTGTCCTTACCGTCTCTTGAGAAACGTAGGTGTGTTCTTGGCGTTTCCTTTGTAATCAAAGTAATAAATGGTGCTATTTGGCTCGCCTTCCTTACTTGGTGAAATAAGCTTTAATGTCCCTAACCGCTTCTCCAGACGCTTTATCTTGGTTAAGCTTAGTCAATGTAAATATAATTATGAGCTGTTTAATCCGCTCAGAGTCGTTTGCAAGAATCTAAATAAAGTCTATTCTCATTATCGGACTCTTTAAAGTCCATTAAAGCAACATTGCTTAATACGCGCTATTTACCTATGTCGTACTTAAACTAGCTTTTATCCTTAAAAAGTCGTTACGATTCGAAAATGAATTATTGTTAATTATTATCGGTTGCCAAGCTTATGCATGTTTGCGATGGCTTAGGGGTTCATTTGCAATTTGATCCTGTACCAGTTGTAAGTGTAGCTGCATGCTGATGGTGTACATGCTTTTTTTCTTTTTTTTTTCTTCCTATTTGTTTTATTATATTTATACTAAGTTTTATTATTAATTAATAAAAGTTTTGCATTAAGAGCCAATTGAACTCGACTGTTATTTGTTTAGTTGAGTTGCATGTATAAGTAGAATTAAGATAAATAAATAAATATATAAAAAAGATTGTGAAAAATTGATAACAATACTGCCCTAATCCGTTAAAATCACTTATACATTGCTGAGAATAGGTAAGAAGCCCATTTGACTTGACTGACTATTTAGAAATGCTGTGAAATTTTTAGACTAGTGACTATGTTTCGCAATTAATGCCAGCTGAACTTGAAATATTCTTGAAAGGTGATGTTAAAGGAGGTCCGTGTCATTCAGGTACAAATAGACAAGCTAGAAGATATTTCGAATGATTAAAGATAAACAATTAGCTGCGTAGAACACGAAATACATAGAGTTATGTAAAATAAATAATAATAATAAACAAATTGGACGCTTATTCTCACATTTTTCGAATTTTTGAGAATATTTACGCTTATTCTCGTATGTGGCCAAATTTGTATACAAATACTTGAACAATTGTTCAACAAATGTAAGCAAATTGGATGCTTATTCTCACATTTTTCGAATTATTGAGAATATATACGCTTACTCTCGTATGTGGCCAAATTTTTGTACGCTTATTCTCGTATGTGGCCAAATTTTTATACAAATACTTGAACAATTACTCAACAAATGTAAACAAATTGGACGCTTATTCTCACATTTTTCGAATTATTGAGAATATATACGCTTACTCTCGTATGTGGCCAAATTTTTGTACGCTTATTCTCCTATGTGACCAAGGATAGCTCTGGCTTCGGTTGTGAACGTTGAGGTACTTTCGTGAAAAATGTGATTGAAAAAAATCTGCCCTGTAGCATCTAGCACGGCACAAGCAGGAGGCAGGCCAAAAGATTTTGAGCCGTCTGTGTATAAAAGATTCCAACCAGTACTCTCCAATACTAGGGTTTTTACAGCTATTAGATTCCTGAAGACGTAATTTGGAGTATCTTCTTTCTTGTGCATAGACAGTGAGATGTCAAAAGAGCAATATTTCAAGATCCATGGAAGTTTAACACCAAAAGAGCGGGAAATTTTTAAGGGAATGTTCAATTCCTTTGCGACCTACAAACAATAGTCAATATCAAAGTTATCGTTTGCAATAGCAAACAGTCGGCGTATCTTCATCGTATTTTTTTTATATAACATATATAAGATATTTATACAATTTGTTTAGTAACTAACATAATTTAGGTAATCATACATCTATATCCCCAAATTATAAATTAATCTCCCTTTTCATTAATACAGAGATATTGATATTGTTTTTGCTATCGAAAGAAATAATATGAATTAAAAAGAAAAGAAACAGAATATATGTAAAAATGTGTTAAAGTAGTTTCCAACCTCGGTGTATCCTATTGCAAATTGAAGGGGATATAGGTTGGGTAGGGTAAAGAATGGCCCAGGGTTTATGATCTGCCCTTTGGGTAAGTAGGTTTCGTCCACTCGCTGTTGCGGATAAGGGCCAAAGACGTGTATTTCGTTCCTACTATCTGTGGAGTGTCCGTGGAACAGAAATTTAAAACCTTCCCATACCTCCCGAACTAGCCAGCTCAGCAACGAAACGTGCGTCTACGTCTACAACCTCCGATACTCTTCAAGTGGCACTTAAGAATAGCTCTAAAAATAATGACGTCAGCAGCATGATAGTTAGATAGACAGAGAAAATTGCTATAGGCATAACTTTACAAACAATATTTGAGAAACGCAGATTTATTCTTGGTGTTTCCTTCTTAATTAAGTTAATCAATTGCACTATCGATTCGCCGACATTCCTTGGTGAGATAAACTTCAATGTACCGCACCGTTTGTTTGGAACTTTATCTTCATGAAGCTTAGTCAATGTAGATGTTAGAGCCCTTTGCAAAACCAAAATGATATCTAATACCGGATCTTAATAACGGATTCTTTATATTCAAATCCATTCGGTGTGCCGCTGTGTTAAATATGTACATGCTGTGTATTTACACATGAAATTTGTTGTATTTATTTATTTAAAGTTTTTTCATTTTTCTTTAAATACTTTCTAATAGTTGGTAATACTCGGCATTAGATCTATTTCTAAAAGTTCTGTAATTTCAGCTGTTATTTTAGCTGAATTTCATATGAAAATATATAAATAAAGAAAATAATAACAGAAGTTGTAGCCCATTTGACTCTTCGACCTTTCATTGTCTTTATTTGTGTGTGCTTGTTTCTTGTAAAGCAGAAGCACACACAATTGTGTTTTTAAGTGAATATGCGCCATAGTTTACATATAAGTGGATAAAATAGGAAATATGATTTCTTTTCCCCTCATCATTTATTACATTTTAAAGAACTTCTTAGTGTGTCCTTTTTGAAAAGCAAAACAACGATGTATTTGTGAAAACAAAACAAAATCATGTGACAATTACTTCAGCCTTAAAATGGGAAAGATTAAATTAAATAAAGATTATTTGGTACAACATAAAATTAAATGATGTGGTGCCACAGAAATTTGTTTGAAAAAATTTTTTGTAGGAGCAGCTAACCAGAACAGTATGCCAATAAGTATACAACAGGGAAAAAAGGAAGTCAGTTTCAAGTAGCGCTTCAAAACGTCTGGCCAGATGGAAAATAAAGATTTTAAACTAAACCGGCAAAGTTGTAAGATAAGTCGTCTATTTCACTTTCGGGTTGCTTCAAAAAATTGTGTGAATATGTTGTTTTATATTTATTTTATTATGAAAGAAAATCCACATTTTGATTTCGATTATTTCATATTTTGTTTAACTCTACTCGTAAACAAGTATCCATAAATAATTTTTTTTTATAATTTTTTAAAATACCACGAGGACGAACGGAACTCCTGCTATCATTATTTCCCAATTACACAATCTGGTTGCTTTATGTAGCAGTCTTGTCTTCTTCTCTATAATGCACCACAAATATAAAAGAAGGTCAAATGCTTCAGGATCCGTTTGCGTTGAATTGCTAGGCGCCCATATAATACATTTGATGAAGGATGGTTACAACATTTTGGTTTTCATATAAATATCTTACCCAGTGCTTTCGTTTTTATTTACAGCGATGAAAATATCGCTGTCGCAAAATTTCTGTTAATAATTAATATGTATCCATACATAATATAATAAAATCGCGACATATATTTCCCTTTGTCGTTCCAATGATTTCCTATAAACCAAGAAGAACGGCAACATTAAAGACTGCTAACTAATTGCAAATGTAAAACTGTAGAATGAACATCTTCTGAACTGTCTTCTGTTTCCCACAATCCACATTTTACAATTTCGGTTGTTGTTTTCTTTAAATAATCTCATTTTAAACAAATTTTTCACTTGATTAATTTTGCACTTCTTCATTAATGGTTACACAAACAAAGGTTAGCCATATGATTTTTCTTTAGGAACGCAAGTGAACTTTGTATTTGATTGATTATAAATTTTATCACATACATATCTTTATTCCTTGTGCGGATGCAATCGTTTCTTCAGCATAATTTCTTTGCTATCAATCTTTTCACGAATAAATTTTATCTTGCTCATTGTGCTTTGTATACGCTCAATATTAATTATTTGTAATAATTTGTATAGCGCTCTTCTTATTATAAACTCTTTTTCCCTTGGTATCAACTCTGATTCCAAACGTTTCAAACTTTTGGATTTTTGTATGGCAGCCGTCAAAGCCAATACAATAATCTTTTGTCTTTCTGTGCGCTGAAGATAGCTGCAGACTGATATATACGCAAATGCGCAGAAGAATGCCGATCGTCTGATTCGCTCCATCTGCGTGTGATCTACCCAATCGGCTTCGGCTAAAGCTTTATTAGTAGTGCCTCTCATGTAACTCATTATTTTTTACGCCTTCCCAGAAAACCCCTCTTGGATTAGTGTAAGGCTGGTAAGTGAATTTACAGCGTAATTTATATCAGATCTAATATTTTGAGCTGCAAATAATCAATACTCTATTGCTTGCAATTATTGCTTAAGGTCGTAGAGGAATTTTAATAATATATACACCCATCATCAAAGCCAGCTGGTTGTGGTGTATATATTTCCTCTCCTAATAAACCGTTCAGGTAGACGACATCAATTTGTTTGAGCATTAAGTCCCACTTCATTGCTAGCGACTTTAAAGAGAGTGCAAATTTACTACTTGTTACTGACAAAAACGTTTGGTTATACCTTACACATTTAGCTTATGTATAGCCTTAGCTTTTCTTCCAATCGGAGCGCCACTTTTATCATATTTGCTAATGAGAAACCCGTTTATTTATTATTTTTGTCCGTTCTTGTGGTTTGGATAAACACCCAAGCGGTATCCGTCAAAGAATTCACATCTTATTTCATTGCAATTTCCCAATTACACTGGCGAACCACTTTGGTTCTTGCGCTGAAATAGGATTGTTGGATTCGATTTCCATATAGCAAAATGAATGGATTTTGTTTGATCTATAGGCAATTCTTCCGAAGCGTCGTATCTGCATATTCGGCAATGGTGTTTGCAAGAGTACTTTCATATTCATAAGAACCGCTTTCGGTATTCGCTCTTCATTCGTGTGACTAATCAACCGAAACAATATTCTCTAAACTGCTTCCAATTGCCACTTCTTTTTCATTTGGTGATTCAATGCAGATAACGCTCTAACGATAACGAATCGGCACATGCATCAACTCGGAAATCCATTTCCAAAAAAAGTTACGTTCTTGCTAACAATTTTGTTTAGTGTTAGAATTAAACTACCAATATGCTGGGTTTTTCAAGCTGTACCCAAACACGATCTTGATGCATGACCCATTTCCATGCGTACAAAAATCGCTAAGAATTTTAGATCTGGTTTTCTTCTATACCACGAGACGGGAGATATCGTTTACAGAGGACAACAAATAATTTGTGGCTGAGAATGACTTGGCTTTTAATGGATCTAACATTGCATGATAATAAATCCTTTGTTCTCCCTCCTACTTCTTTGTTCAATCCTCTCTTTTGTTCAAATTAGAGGCAAACCTTGCAATCGACGATATTAGCCGTGTTAAAACTCACACATGATTATTGTACTCTCGTTGAATTTCTGTCAAATATGTGATCTAGCCTAAGATGTTACAAATTAAAGTTATCTTATACAGTGAGGTCCCTGTTATACATTGTTTGCTTTGCCTTGCAATGTCACTCTTTTACAATATTTCAACACCTGTCGAACGTACGATAGGTTAGTTCTACGATTTTAACAATGAGACTTTCAGTATATTTTGTGTTGTCTACCAATTAGTTGACGTCACCAGTAGAATCTACAGAAATCGTTTTTTTATTTGCAACTGTAATTTGGTTGTTGAAGAGAGAATTTTTATTATGGAGGAAATTTCCGCAATTCGTCGTAATGATCCTCGCATCGAAACAAACGTACCAACAATTGAACCATAAGTTTACAGTTTGTTATAATTAGTCAGTCAGATGACTGGAGGTTCCGTTGGAGAGATGTATGTGTCATTGCAAAGCTAGCTAGTCCGGTAGCAGTGGGGAGTTTCACTCTCTATCCAATAGATTCCACAGAACGTTACATTCATGAAGTGCATCTGAAAAAATCCTTATGGATACAAACAGACGGACGAAACTCACTCACCGGATGGGACGATTTTACCTTACCTATGGTCTTTTTCGCCCAAGAATTTGCATGATAGTGCCCGAGGTTGTATCTTCCTCTCATTTTTTCTATTTTCAAATGATAAAAAATATTTTTATGTTGGTTTGATTGATAAAGTAAATAAGAATATATAATTCTATATAAACTTTTTAAAGCTGAAAGAAAAATATATATGCATATATTTATATAAGTATAGTAAGATAAATGTAGGTAAACGTCCTAACTTACGCTATGATATAAAAGTGATGTGCACAAACAAAAAATCTCATGAAATGATGGCTGAGTGTAGCTTCGCGTAACGGCGGTTGAAAATGTTGAAAATGATGATGACATTGACGATGTTGATACGGCTATTTCCTTTTTTTAGTGCTAATACCTTTTGCCTTTTGCAAATACAGGCAAACCAAAGTTCCAATATAACCAAATCAAACCAAAACCAAAATGTTTGTATGCAGTTTGCTGCTTTTTGAGTACCATAACAATCATCATGTCCCTGCTCTATCCCAAAAGAGTAGCGTGTCCGTAATAACGGAGTCCCGTTAAGTAAACTTGGTTTTCATAATTATCAGCTCGCGTAGTAGCAACAAAGTCCGAAGTCCCTCAACAGGATAATTTTCCGAGAGGTTTTAAAGAAAGTAAAAGGGAGATCTAAAAATGGAGTAGTACGATAATCAGTTGGTCACAATATTCCCCTCCTGAATGTTGCGGATGTACTGGTAGATTATATAAATAAATAAAATTGAGTTTATTACCTAAAATTTATGGGCTATTATTATCAAAAATAGGATATAATATAATTAAGGAGTATTTTAAATAAATCGTTAATTAAAGTTTAAAGAATTGTAAGACACGAAAAAAAATTATAATAATTTAAAAGTAATTGAAACGATAAACTCATTTTGAAGAAAGTACACGTGGTTGCAAGTGGTTGTTGTGTTCGATCTGTGAACTTAATTATGTAAAACATCGCGCACATCAATATATAGATTTGTAAAAGCGATTTCTTTGTATTTAAGCACTTAAAATTTGTGCACCCGTTTTTTTGATGATTGCCTTTATTATAGCACGATCAGCAAAAGTGAAAGAAGACAACTAACATCGAAAAGAAAGGAAAATAAATATAGAAAAAAATAAGGAGTGTTATGCACCTCCAAATTGGAAGAAAATTTTCTAAGAAGTCCAATAAACCCAAATCGAAGCAATATTAAAAAGACTTCTTTGAAACCAACGGTGAGCGAGTGCCTGTACTTAGTGGCCTAATCAAAACTTTCTGTGTTGTTCTTCCTAACCTCAATTGGTGGTGGCCGTCTTCTTACGCTCCTATTAAGCAATCATCTTCAATGTGTCGTTGCCGTTTTGTCATCGTCACTGTCACCGCTGTTATCTCCTTATTGTAAATTGTAGACATTAGGGTAGGGTATTATAATGTTATAAAAAAACTAAGCATCCTACAGGTTCCGTGAAGACGGGGCATAAGAAAATGACCAGGGGTACTGACTAACGGAAAAAACAACTATACTAACGAATAAAAGAACGGTACTAACAGACGACAAGACTCGCTCACTGGTTTAGATTATTCTTGACTTAAAAAAAAAGAAAAGGTGAGTGTAGCTGGACCAGCAAGGCAGCCTAAAAAAAAACCCGCCTCTACACCAAGCACTCAACGCACAGTTCAATAACATAAAAAAAATTTCTACGGCAAACTTTCAATTACATAAAGCATAGAAAGTAGCTGGTAGTTTCTCAATACTAATTATGTACCTCTTGGTTAACCAGCTTCTGCTTCGATCATGAAACTCGGCACTCATTTAGTTGTGCACTTCATATGACTTTTGAGTTACGAAATTCATTTCCAACAAAAAGCAATAAACTACCAAGATGCAACAATTAACGACACGATCATGTAAATGTAAATAGAGGCAAATAAATATATAAATCTTGTTATAAGATGAAACAAAGTGGATTAATAAACATGCGCAACATTGTACCGTTCGCATACTTTTCCCTGTTAAGCTTTTGGTATACCTTCTGCACCAGTGAGGCGGTCGTCTAGGCATGTCCTAATCAGAATTTCTAATACCTTTCCAGCCATCACACATAGGAAATGGTAATACCCGGGCTCTCCTTCGCGCTTGTTTGGTTTTTGTATCAACACTAACTTCTGCGTTTTCCACATCCTGGGGATATATCTCTACCAAGGCAGCTTCTATAGAACTTTGAGAAGAGAGTCGGCCTGTGCTCCGCTACTATCTTTATATCTTCGTTTGGGACTTAATATGTATATTTGATTTAATCCAACTTGTTAATTTTTACTCATTTAATGATAAATTTCAACATTTACATTAGACGTATTTGTTTGCCTGTTTATCTATGCAGTTTTTTTAATTACTGACCATAGCCAATAAGTGCATATTGCAATCCAAGCCAGGCTATCCTTTATTTCATTTTCTTGTATGTTTGTTTACGTCTTTTTTGGAATGACATTTTAACTGGACATTGCAAATACTGGCACTGATGCCTTGTTGTTTTTCAACTCCGTTGCTACCTTCTTAATTTCGTCAGAATTAATGTCATACGGCGACCAATCAACATTGCATTTTCCCGGGCGTCAACCTGCTGGTTCATAGTTTGGAAACAAGTTGATGTTTTGAAAACAGGATTTCGACCACGTCCTTCATGGAAAGAGGATCATTTGGAATGTCCACCCCTGCTTCCTGCTCGAGACTGAAGCCGCATATCTGCGATTATTGCATGAGGGTTAGATTGAGTGTAAGTATCGCTATCGTCATTCACAGTAACGAACCAAAGAATTGCTGAGAACACTTATGTCCATTATTGACCAAGTTTCATTTTTCTCCTATATGTTCTTTTTTGCCACAATTTCTAGTTTTCAGATGGCTTTAATCAAGGCTTCGCCTCTATGGGTGGTACACTTGCTACCACATTTTGTTGCCCACTCATTAAAATATACTCTTGGATTTGAGACTTGGTGGTAAATACCCACTGGAGATTAAAATGCCATTTATTTTATTTGTTATTTTTCTCAGGAATCTCTTCTACCTTTAGTTCACCACAACCCCGAATAAATGTCATGTTAACTCAGTCCATGATCCAGGTACCATAGTACATCTTACGGTATGGCTATTCAACTGCATGAGTTTCATTTTGTATCTTTTTTTTAAATCTCCTTATGCGATGGGCATCACTTGCGACGTGATTAGTATTTAGTGCCTTGGCTATGCAAGAAATGCGATTTGGTTCATGCATTGTTTGCCTACGTGACTCTCTCAATCAACAATGCTTTCATGTTCGTCGCATTTGCAAGATTGACGATAAGGCCAAATTCAACGAATTTGAAACACCGGGTAGGGATGTTATATGCGCGCACTCTGCGTACAACCCATCCAATATTAATTTATCTGCTTTGCAAAAGCGCCGTGGATATATTAGAGATGATGTGCGATATAGCCATCCTATCTGTGTACGTTTTTTTTAAGGCTGTGACTATATCCTCGTTGACATTGTCATCGATTATTTGCAACAATCTTTACAACATCATTTTTTATGGTGGCTTCTTTCACATCTTTAATAATTATTTCCTTGTCATTATCGAGCAATTTAACCTTATCTTGCTCATGTAGCACCTTCTCTATTTGGGTTTTATATTCTTGCGAATTCCCCTTCGGTGTTCTTTTAAGCTTAAAGAGCATTTATAGTTTTAGTTTTTGCGAATCTCTTGCCGTTTCGTTTAACAATGTTTAAAATGCCATTGTATAATATGTTGCCCATTTCTTTTCACTATTAAACCGTGCGACTTCTCTTCTTGCTCTTTTTACCAATATATCTGCCATCGGGTCTTTGCTTGCGCTTCACTTTTACCCTGCTTCAGTGTGTGCTAGATTTTCGCTGGCTTTGACGACTGTTGGTCCCAGCACGTCTTTGTCTGTCTACTTAATGTTTAGCAACAGACGTTGTCCAGCATTCTTTGTGCTTGATATCCTCCTTCTTGGGGATTTCATTGTTCAAAACCTGTGTCGTTTTTTAATGCAACAATCCCAGCAGTTTCACCAAATCTTGTATGGCTTGATGTATGGTGCGCGTGAGTTGCTGAATATAGTGATCTAAGACATTTGTTTGAAATATATCTGCCGAATTTTTTGGCATGTTCCTTAATTGTTTTTGGGCTAGTCTATAAGGACTTTTTTCTCGGGGACAGAGATTGATAATTCGCTGGATACTACTACGTTGCGAAAAAGTCATTCCTAATATATTGCAAAAGGCTTCTTGAGAGATCTCAAAAGCCGATATAAATTTGTTGCCAATACCTTGCAATCGTAGGCGGACAAACTGATTTCCGCAGCGAATTTCGTCCATCGTTTCTTGTAGCAATCATGAATCGTAATTTTAAAATATCGTCCTAGAATTTTTTAGTTATATCCCTCACTTGAATAAAAATCCTAATATTAATTCACTTATGTCATTAACTAAAATATATAGTTCGAAGAGTAAAGAAATTGTCTAGCGACTAAAAATTAAAATTTAAATGCCAATGTTTGGCTTCAATCGTCAGTGGTCATCGGCCGGAATGGACAAGGTAAGTGTGTTAATTCTAAATTAATAATGGTTCATTAACCGCCATTTGCGTACTTCGTATTTAAACTAACTTGCACTTTTCCCTATGGATTGAATATTAACTGGTGTTATTTACCGTTATCGGTTTCTGAGTTTGTGAATGTTTGCAATACCCTACGGGTTTACTGTGCTAATGGTCTGCTTGCTTTTTTTTTCTTTCTTATAGATGAATTTTGTTTTTCTTTAGTTCTCTTTATATACTTTGTATTAGTTTTTAAAATAATTAATAAAAGATTTACTTCTAAGAGTCGACTGAATACGACTGTTAATTTATTTTAGCTGAATTTCATGTGCAAATAAATATATTAATAAATGTAAATAAACAAATAAGTAAATAAAGAAGAGACACCTTCGCCGAATCTTTACCAAGTAACACATCTAAAAAGTGTCTGCTCTTCTTTTGAGCTCGAAGTTGATCTGCCATGTGGAATACGTTCAACAGAGTCGTTTCTACAAGAGAGTCTCTTGTGAATTTACTTCTGCTATTGAGTTATTCGTAGTATTTCGCCTTGACAGTTGTTCAATTAAATTATTACCTGCCTTATTCACTATGAAAGGCATTTCATTTCGACTAGATTGTAACCATATTCGTACGTTGTGTGAGGACCCAAAGTCGTTCCTCGTTTTGGCCTCACGGTTTCTCCGTCTCTGGTTGGGGAGAGAGGAGTGCTAGGAAGTAAGGTAGCGTAAGAATAGGTAAGAATAGGATAGGAGTAAACTAATATAGATTAAGAATAGATTAAGATAGGATAGTGATAGATTAAGAATAGAATGAGGTAACTTTAATTAGTTTTAGTTGAGTTAGAGAGTCGAGCTTGGGACGTCGACACGAAAGGTCACGGTTTTGTCCCCGAGGTAGAGAGTTGAATTTAAGCATAAAGAGAATTATTGAAATAAAGAGTCCCTGTGAAATTATAAATTTCTTCTGTTTTTTTCCCAGCTGGCAGCTGGGCAGCTGAGCCTCACAAGTGGCGCCCGAGCAGGGACTCTTTATTATTTTCAAAAAAAAAACGCGAGTGGAAAATAGTGAAAAAAAAAACAGCATCAAAAAAACCAAAGAAAAGGTTAAAAAAAAAGGGAAAATAGATAAATAACCAAAGAAGTAAAGCAATAAAAATAAAATAAGCAATACGCACAAACAAACCACAAACAATGGAACAAAAAAAAAAGACAAGAAAATTTATATACAAAAAAAGAACAATGTCTTAAATAAAATTCTACCATAATCGCGCAAAGCACAAAATAAAATTTAAGTGGAAAAAAAAGAAACAAAAAAAAAAAACTTAAATATGAAAACTATATGGCCAAAAAAGGAAAAACACAAACAACAAACTTTCCCGTTATTCAACTGAATAAGGGATGAAATGCATTTTAACCTTTCAGTGCTATTATAAGACGAATGGAGGCCTATGGATCAGGCGTACTTGCCACAGAGGTGCTAGCTGGTTCATGAGATGTGTGAGGGATTCTACTTTTTTTCGCGGACATTTTCACAGCCGGTTACAAGCAAAAGAAATTACGCGCACTTGCCCCATACTGAATATGCGGACAGGCGAAATTCTAACCTACCGAACGGGGTCCTATCTGCTCCTGGCGCCTTTCGATACCCATCCTGCCTCTTGGCCTCCCTTCGGCCCAAAAAAAAGTCTATACAAATACAAATATTTTAATGCAACCAAAAATAAATTCTATTTTCGCTCGTGCTTGTAGGACAAGTCAATACAAATATACTCCGCACCCGGCACAAACACAAAAATAGAGTTAAATTAGTGTGAGTTGACTTCAAAATCTCAATAATCAAGTAACCACCTCCCATTCAGCAGCACATTCTCACCTTGGGAATATTGGCTCTATCAGGAACCCATTGGTTACGATCGTCTAAATTGTACACTTTGCTTTCCAACCACGTTGCGAACAATTTTCCGAAAACTTTGTGCTTTGAAAGCCTCATCCCACGTAGTTATGGATTGGAAAACTGAATTCATACATGTTTTGTTACAAATTAATGATTAAGAACAACTTGTTTTCCCCTCTCTTATTATGCAATTTTTCTGTTTATCTTCTTGTCTTTCTTTTAATTATTATTTATTTAATTATATGACATAAGTGCAATTTTCAGATTATATTTATTTTTCAGTGTAGCCCAAATTCCAAGTTTCCTTTTCTTTCAAATACCGATAACTTTTTCTTAACCAAATGTCGATAAACGAAAAAAATTTTTACATCGAGTTTTCGACAACAAAGCAATAAATGTCGTTTAATTGTTAACCGACTGCTCATTGTTTGTTCCCTTACGTGGCAAATCAATTGCTACTTGCTCTTTTTTTTCGATAATTATTCTGTTATGTAATACTTTTCTTATTGTTCACGCATACCACTTGGCCACTTCTTCAGACAATATATTTTTAATCATTCTGAAATCCTAAAATTACGACCTTCTACTGAACTTAGGCAGACTCAACAATCTTTTGCTTTATTTTTCTTTTTTAGATTATTTAGAAAAATATACTGCGAGTAGTTTTATTTGCATATTGCTTAAATTCAACAGTTTAGTGATCATTTTTTAAAAATATTTTTATTTCGTTAGATGTCCTTTGCGCTTAGTTTATATTCCAATTAAATAAACGTATATTCACAGACTTTACATCAAAAAAAAAAAAATGTCACCAGCTGAACCGTCACTCCATTTGCTGTTTTTCTTTATTTTTATATTTTTATTTCTTATCTATTTGAAATTAATTATTTTTTTCTTTCTGATATCAAAACAATCAACCTTTAATTTTTCTTTCCTTCAATCAAAATTTGTTGCCCTTTTTCTTAAACCCAAAACTTCTTTTTCTTTTATCCATCACAAAAATGCAACAACTTTTTTTCTTTTCAGTCACCGCGCTCCTTCACCCGTCCCGAATCTCAAGACCAACCCAAAAAAAATGGCATCAACACATCTTTATTATACTTTTTCTCCCGCGAGAACTTAACAATCCCTCTTGTTACAAGGTAAGAAAGTTAACCACTGTATTGTGCTCCGTAGCGCATAAAAATCTGCCTGCTTGAAAAATTTTGTATCTTAGCGTTTTCGTCGGGGCAGAACGGTGATATTCAAAACGATGTTTTGGATATACCTGGATTACTTCCGTCTCATCAAACAGAGTATATGTTCTGGTTAATGACATTGGTATAGTTATACCTGCTTGCCTATCAGCTCACTGTCACTATAATATTCCCGCAAATAATGCAGTATGAATATGTTCGAAATAGAGATTTCTGGTAAATTATAACAAAGTGTCTAATTATATGTTCATATATAGGAAGAGTAATGTTATTTTTTCTTTTTTTTTTTTTGAGGAACTTTTTATTTGCTGTTGTTACATGAATATCTTAAAAACAATGACTCTATGTCTGGCGGACCAATTTTTTTTTCACAACCTCGTTGACATGGAAGTCAAATAAAAGAAATTGGCCACTAGAAAGTGGCAAGCTAAGTGTGTTAATTCTAAATTAAGTATCCCGAGCGTTACGACGTGGTTGATAAACTTTTTGTTCTCAATGCCATCGATAGGGTAGCAGATAATAAGACTCTGATACCCATCGTACCGGATATAAAGAAAAAAATAAGTAATCAAAGAAGAACAAGAAAGCCTCCGGTCAGATTTAGCGTCAGGTCCCATACGACCTGAAATTCGGTATTCCGAGCCCTACTTTTCACTAAGATGAGCAGGTATTCTGCATAAGCAGAGAAGCCAAGTATTCCATTAACTTCGCCGCAAATGCCTTCTGGCTGCCTTAACAAACCATCCATCGCAATGATCCATATAAATGTCCACTGATGGATCCCGGTGGGCAACCTCTAACCGCATCCCTGAAGACAATGTCGTTTCTGCCAACAATACAAGTTCGCCTCTAAGAGAAATAACTTGTCCAGAGTTTAATTTCCAGGCAATTTACCTCTCCAGAACTTTACCAAGCACCGGGAGAAGACTGATACCCGGATACGACGATGGACCACAACATTTGCGATTTTCCACTGCAGTGGAAAAGAACCTTCAGACAGACACAGTCGTATACAGGTAATCAGGAATCACCTTTTAGATGGCATTAGCCATCTCCCCTGGTGATTCCGTCAACGCCTGGCAATCTTTTTGATCTGACTTTGGAAATTACGTGCTCAACTTCACACTTTTCCAAGGGAGGAGTAAGTATCCTGCCCAGGGAAGAATGCTGCCAGAAATGCATCCAGACACTCACTCCACGTGGATAGCACTCCATTTGAAGTGCGAATACCGCTTATCTCCAAGGATCTTCTCCTTTTGATAACCCGGTAGACCAGACCCCAAGGATCATCACGGTTTCGGGTGACAAAATTTCTCCAATTTAGTCTCATTAAGCATGCGTTTGTAGTCATTGAGACATTGCCTCAATTCAACTTTTAGCTGAATAGCGTCCGCAACATTAGAACCGCCTTCTATGGCGACGGACAATTTTTCTTCTTCCGGACAGAGGACGTGTTCACCACTTTACCCTCTTTGGCTTGCCTAGGGGCCTCTCTCAAAGAGGAAGTCGTTGACACTCCAACCCGATTCAGTTACGTGATCTGACTGCTCATCTAAGGGTTTCCTCTGAAAGCTGGTTTCCCAAGCGACACCACAGTGATCGCCTCCCAAACAAGGACCCCGTAGGTTTCCCGGTTTATCCCAGAAGTACACCAACGTTTAACGTCCACTTCAACAGAAGTGGCCCGGGCATAGCTCATCACCACTTGGTGATCGCTAACTTCCCACCCTCCTTTCACCACCCATGAGAAGTCAAACAAACCCATTGCTGGCCTTACTGGCAATAGTGATATCAATGTCATTAGCCCCAACTGGACCATGAAAAGTTAACCAGCCCCAGGATCAATGGGGTGTCACCAGCAAGCAGCAACACCGAATCCATATACCTAAGATACGCATTCAGTTCCTGATTGAACTTACAATAAAGGCTTGCGAAAAGCAATCTTCCATAAGGGCCTTCAACGGACACACAGACACCGTGATTACTTGTTAGAGCAAGTGTGGCTGCCACATTTACATCATTCACAATGACAGCAGAGAGGCTATTGTGGTCAAGAAACACACGCATATCCGTTGGCAAGCCCTACCACCGGATACGCACGGCTCCTGTACCAACGCCACCCCGCTGCCTACCTCACGTATACACTGACCGAAATCACATCGCGCCTTATAACTGCGATTGGAGTTATATTGGAGCATGAGCAAGGCCTTTTTAATGACGAGCTGCTAACTGCCCAATCATACCATTGTATTCAAGACATCATAGGTTGACTCTCTGGAAGCCCCCTAAATTCGCTATTTCTGCAGTGTGCGGCGTTCGTGAACACGCTCGATCTGTGGCCACTCTGACCACAGTGACGGCGAATTATTCCCCTCATAGTGCAATCTTTAACAATATGGTCAAAGGTGAGGCAGCGGTAGCACATGGGTACGTCATCATAGGGGCGTACCGGGAACGACATCCACTCGGCGTATATCCTGCCAGCGCGCAAAAGGCAATCCATGGCAGTGTTAGAGCCTTCCAAAATAACTTTGGTCTGGCTGTCAGCATCTGCTCATGGTTTCGACACAAGACGAGCACCCTCACGAATTCCTTCCGCCTGTGGAATTAACCCTTAAGGTTCACCTCATACGGTTTATCCATAAAGCGGACGGACTCAACTTCTGATGAACGGATTGAATCAAACTTCTCGGGCCTAATTTGTTCGTAATAGAAACGTCAAGCCCCAAAACTTTGCGTTGGGCACAATCTTCCCCCTGTCCGCAACGGATGGCGTACGAACTACGGCTCCACCCCCGCGGATTGGCTTAATATCTAACACCCACCATCGGTCCCACCTATTCCACCACCTTTTTAACTATCTCCTCAGGTGTGTCCGCAGTATTCTTACTACGGACAACCACAGACCAGGTTTCCACTGGCTTTGGCGGTACGACAGTCCGTGCAGCCTCAACAACGGGGGGAGGAACCGTCGTTGAAACAAAAGGAAATGCTTTCAAACAATAGTTTATGAACCGAACACCTTTTTATTCAAGCATCCATCAACTTCTCTCATCAAATCGCACTGAGCGCACGTTATTATCAACCGAGTTAATCACTTACGAATTATTAATCACCAAATTATCGCTTACTTGCGCAACACACGCGTTGATAACTTGACAGTCAAACATCAACTACTCTAAGACAGTAGATAGTAATATATATAAAAAAAACTGTGTCAATTCGAATAACTGAATACAAGAAGTCTCATTTCACTCTTATGCTGACATGTACCGCCGTAAATCGTTTTCAAAAAAAAAACTCTTCTAAAACTACAATTTTCATAGTGTGTATATATTCGTATTTATAAGAAGGGCTAAACAGATTTACCATTTATTGGTCGTAATACATTTGGGGCCATCCCCTAAGTGGTGCACGAAAGCCGCTCTTCATGTCGGTGTTCGATTCGTTTCAGTGTCATTGGATGCCTTTCATACAGAATGCAGCAAATAAACTTGGATCTTGTCATTAGTCCAGGTTGCGTCCACTTCACTCTTTAAACGTTTCTGTCAATATGCCGATGAAGGAAATCGTAAATGGTTAGGCGAAGATAATCATACATACACTGCAGGTGACCTTATGCGTCAAACGACCCTCTTTGACATTGAAAAAAGCTTTCATCAGGGCATGAATTAAATCCATCTATAATTAAACAAACCTTGCTCACATGCGGCACATCGAAGAGTTTGGCAGTGAGGACGACATATTATGGGAAGATGTGCAGATGTCACCGGATGAGGATAATCATAGCAATGAATACTACGACGGAGCTAACAATTACGAGTTGGACGGAATAACAATAGATTTTCTAGTTATGTGCTAGTAAAAGTGATGAAAATCGATAATTGTATTAAAAATTTCAATTAGGCATGCTAGTAAATACCTGCTTCTTACCTCGGTCGTGATGCTCCAGCGGATATAATTTGGATAGAACAAGTCAGGCATATCAAGTGGATCTGATCTGCCGCTGTCGCTAGTTACCCATAGCATTCTATGTCGCTCGTGTTGGGGCGTTCGTATTTGGTTCCGGGGTTGTTGCCTAGCGACTACCGCTGATTCGGCATCGACACGCTCTTCAAGCTGTCAGCCAATTCGGGAAACTAGGGGAAATTTCTTCGTTTACCTTGCGTTTTCTACGTATCTGTCTCCTGTTGATCATCGCTGCAGAAACATAAAATTCTTGCAGCTTTCTTTTGCTTTTGATAAAAACTTGGTTTTTCTCAATTAGAATTTATATAAGAATTTTTATATTTCTTTAAAATATGTTTCAGTATTTCTTCCTCGACATTTACAATTTTTCCTTTTCTCTACTTAAAATATCGGTTCACTTTTCTTAATCTCAAGACATAGCACCGACTTCCTTGTAACCGCATCAATGAGGCCAAATCGTCCGCTCTTTAACTCACCCCGCGACCAACTCACTTTCTCTAACTTATTTTAGCACTGACTAAAATTTGTCTTAAACTAATTATTCTCAACTTCTTATGATTTCTCTTCACTCTAATTTCTCTTTGCTTAAGTTCTTAGCTTAACTTACTCTAGCACTCCCCCTCAGAGACGAAGAACCTGTGAGGCCAAAACGAGTTACGACTTTGGTTCCTCATAATATATATGTACACATAATACCTTTATATATATAAATAATACGTACGAAGACATGAAGGAAGATGTTACTGCAGATCCGTTTTCATTTTTGTGGCTCTGTACACCACATATGGCCCATTAGAGCCAGAAGCGCCAACAAGGTCCTTAAATATTTCACGACATATAACAGCACGTGCATAGTTTTTAACAAACACACGGACGGACGCAATCTAACCTACTGAACAGGCGTCCCTTGTGCACCTGGGTTTTTCTATACTCGCCTTGCCTATTCGCCGAATTTATTGCATATAATTTGACGACGCTGTTACTTATGAACGCGTTTGAAAGTACCATGGAATTTATCTGTGTATGTACTGTGAGGGCTTTAGTCCATTTCCTGATGCTGGGGTAAGCTCAGCGGCACAAGTCTTTGACTCACATGAATTTTATGTTTTCTTTGAATGGTTAAAGAATAGTTTGACTTTCGGAAGTTTTCACTTTGTTTATTCATTTTTTTTACTTTGCTTACAACACAATAGTTCGTCCATTCAGAGCGTTCTCCCTCTTCTTGTTTAATAATACGTTTTTGATATTTTGTTCAGTTAATCTGTTGCCGTCGTGTGTCTACCCTCATTCTAACTTCCCTACTCGGCCGGACCAGTGTGTCCCTCGACACGGACTATTTGGAGCCAGCTCTTTTACGGCTCCTGTCAAGGTTGGCTTTTGGCAACCTTACTTTATCTCAACCAGAAACGTCTGTTTCTGACTGGGGTTCCCTTATCTACCTGTCGCCTGTCTAGTAGTTTACTTAATCCTGCTCTTAACCTAACTTAGCCTAGCACACCACCCTTAGAGACGAAGAACCTGTGAGGGCAAAAGAAGAGACGACTTTGGCTGCTCACAGTACGCAAGAAGGAACTATATTTCGTTTTTTGGGAAACTTTTACACCCGCTTAACGTGTACAGCTCATTTATTAGCTGTTGTTATTCTGGAGTTGCGGATCTGTTTCTCCACTACGTCGAGATGTTCACATATATATATTTACCTTTTTGTACGTAATTTACTTTGTATATACTTTACATATACTTTATCTTTGTTCGGTCTTTTCTTTTTTTTCTTTTCGCAAAAACGTCCGCTATTTTTCTTTTTCTTTCTTTAGAGCCACCATATTCTGGACCTTAATTTACCTTACATTTTAAATACTTCATAATTGGTTCTCCGTCTATTAATGCTGTGCTGCTTTCAGAGTTTTTTTTCTTTTTCTGGATATATTATTCATTGTACCTCCGAAATATGAATTATATATGAATTTTTTTTCTTATTCTTCTTTTCGATTGAGACGTTAGAACCTCTTTAACCAAAGTTCTTACTCTTCCTCTTTCTTTTTTCGCCTCTTCTACTCTCTCATTTCTCCTACCGGAAAACATTACATAGCAGAAAAATCAAAGCTATGTCAAAAGAATTTCTCTGCGTGCGTGAACTTTATAATTTTGGTCACGCAGATTTGTATTCTTAGCAAACTAAAATTTCTAAGTTAAAATCACATGTTACAATGACCACTACGCTAGGTAAAATGTTTCGGTTCAATAAACTGTAAGGGACCCAACGTCCCGTATTGTCCTCAGAAGCCATATTCAATAATTAGGGCCCCATGGCATGTATATAGTTGCATTAATCGGCTATTTAACTGTAGTTTTGTTTATGAAACTAATTCAGCGGCAGTAATATCGGCTGATGATAGCCTTTCAGATTTCCCTCTTTGCAAACTCGCCGTCATATTGGCAAATTGTCCGACGATCTCGTCGAATGATTGTCCTTGTATTTTAATTTCATTACACGTAGGTGTGGGTATCCCAGGATTTGAAACTCCGGCGGCCGCAACTTTTCTACTGGAACCCAGCTGAAATTCGGTGAGATTAGATCTCCCTTCCTAAGTGTATAGACCCATCTGTTTCGGAGTGCGCTTGCCATACTTTATCTGATTGTTAATGTCGCAATTCCAATAAAGATATATTACAATACCCTTCCAGGTTGGACACAATAAACCTTCGGTATTCCAATTGTTTCGAGTACAAAAGATAGACCAAGCCAACCTAGTGTTCTCCTACACGTCAATTTGGTATTTTATTATCATCCAACGAGTTATTTCGTTATCTATCTATGTTACTATCATTTTATTAAACGTGTGACAATATTAACTAAAACTAATAGCTCTACCTGTAATATAATTAAACGATAACCGAACGACGACATAGAGCTTTAGTAGGACAAAGCTCCACAAATTTTCCCATTAATATAAATCTATACGGCTGTAAATAAATCTTCAGATCAGATCACTTCTGAACACAGCTGTAGGTTGAGTGTAAATACAGCCTAACTCAACTCTAGCAGTTTTTAAAATGAATACATTTTTTTTCTTTGAAAGCACGAAATTTTAAAATGAAATCAATAAATTTTGTAAAATTGCGGAAAGTTTTTATTTAAATCTGTACAACTCGGCGGTATATTTGCATCATTATTTTTGATAGCTAATACGAAGATGAATCTTAAATCTGGTGAACTGTCATTCTTTTATTTCATCACATAGGGCAGACCAGACGTTAAATTAAATAAATTTGCAATAAACGACGCCTTCAATTTTATTCAGTTTCGGTTTCGCTTGCTCCCAGTCGGTAAATAAATAATAAGAATAATTTATTTTTTTGCAATTAAATATTCATATTTTGGCAGTGCATCAATTCTGCTAAAATGCCGGGGTCGATAATTTCTATAAGTCTCATAGGTTCTTCGTGTCTGATGGGAGAGTGCTAGGCTAAGTAAAGTTAAGAGTTGAGAATGGTATTAATTAAAGTGCCAAATGGACGACAGGAGATAAGGAATCCCAATTAGAAACAGATGCTTTCTGATTGGGATATGGTAAGGTCGCTAAAAGGCAACCTTGACGGGAGTCGTAAAACAGCTGGCTTGAAGTTGTCCGTGTCGAGGGAAAGACCGGTCCAGTCTAGTAGCAGATAAAGTCAGGGAAGAGTTGAGAGCAAGCGACGAAACAGGACTGTCCGGTTTCTAGTGATAAGCTAATGTCGCAACTCCCGCCCTTGTACAATTTAAAACAAAAAAAGAATGTATTTTGAGTGAATTTAACAACGAAGCAGAGAGTAATAACAAGTAATTTAAACTTCGCTTTCGATTGTAAATAAAGCAACTAAACATGTCTTGTGAGTCTTGGGAGCCTGGTGTCCGTGAGCACACCCCAGCGCCAAGAAATGGGCAGAAGCCATCACAGTACGTATCTTACATTCAAATTGTAATTCTGTTTACAATTGAAAAAAAATATATTTTTTTTTATTTCGCTCATTCACTATAGGTGGTGTATATATATATATATATATTTACGGAGCCAGGAACACAGCGAAAGGTAAAATTCGCGTAATATATGACCCCTCAAGAAAATATTCTGTTTGCAATGTCTGATGAAGTCAAATTTTATGATGAAGATGGTTCTTTCCGAAGGCAAAGCCAAAAACCCCGTACCCACCTAATCATTTTCCGCGCCCTTAAGTTATTAAAAGTACATTTTGATTAAATCCAATTGATTGCTATTATTTTGATTCTAACTTAATTTACTAAATAATTCCTATGCCTAGATATTCTAAAAATGTCTTATATACTAAAAATGTCTTATACACTAAAATGTAATCAAAAATAATAAAAAATTACTAATAAATATAACCGCTAATATAAACAAGGTCACTAGAATTGCATTAAAAATAAATACGGTTATTAAGATTACTTATACTATACACATTACATTGACCTTCGGCTTCTTCTTCTTCTTCTCTGAGAATATTAACGAATATGTAATTATATTAGTCTGCTACCTTATCGAATATATGGCAGTAATCCCAGTTGCAGACAAGAGTGTCGCAAAGCAAATCTTCAAAAATTTTATCCTCATGAATAATTGATCAAGGTACAGCATATGAAAACGCTTTGATGGAAGAACTATGTAAAAATCTCAAAATAGAAGAAATGGTATCAACAGCTCGTCATCATCGGACGCTTGGTACAGCGGAACGCAGCCACCAAACGTTGAATGAATGCATCCTTTCATATATATCAATTGAAATGAACGAGTAGTATGACGATACATCAATACTGTCCCTACTAGCTAGAGTTAGGAAGGCAGACAACAAATCCGAATAAAGTAGGTAAATCGGACCCATTCTACAATTTAAATAACTATGCTAGGAAGTAAAATATTGGGTAGAAATAGCACAGGAACATACGAGATTGTAGTATATAAAAAAAGAGAAGAAATGAAAAGAAAAGAAAAAAAAGAAGAAAAAGGGTTTTTTTGTCAAAAAAAAAGAAGAAAAAAACAGTTTTCTGATTGGGACGGAAGTTGAGTTTTTTTTGGGAAAAAACATAGAAAATGCCGTCGATATATCCGCTGAATCGTGATAAAAAAAAAAACCTGAGAAAGTGTGCAAAAGTGTCACCTTAATATTTCTTTGATTTTTGAAATCCAATCTTCAATGCGAAATGGTTTAAAAAGGCAAAACCAATATCAAGATGAACAAACGTACACGACAGAGTGATGAAAAGGAGAAAACTTAAAAAAAAAAGAGCGTAAATTGATTAGCTAAATCGTTGGTCGGCTGCGGATGTTGTACGAGAGTCCTTTAAATAACAAGGAAACAATAAAGGAGTTTTCTAATTTCTTATAAAAAACCGACAAACAATTTCTTCGTTCATTATTAAGAACTGTGACATATAAAAAGGAGACAAAATCTCAAAACTAAAAAAAAAACTATCAAGCTAATGTAAAAGAAGAAGTGAAAAACACGAAAAGATCAATAAAACTTTAAAAGAGCATTCCTCTTCACACCGTGTTACTTAACTTGGGTTTGTGCGTGGCATCCTTAAGACGTCGAATCAATAATTGACATTCCTTTTGTGTTATTTTTCCTTGACATTAAACAATTTTTTTTTTATTTTAAAACGTATAATTTGTTACAAATTGTTTTAACTGCGGCGATGCGCATCGACGTGGTTGTTAGTTTTGGCAAGTTTTTTTTTATAAAATTGTTTAATAACGATTGTTAATTTTGAAAATGTTGTTTTGTAAAATTGATATAATTCATTATAACACTTTCATTGGAAAAATAAAAAAAAAGAAATGTATTATTATTAAATGTTAAAATACTGGTAAGACTTCCTGGGGGTGTCGGAGGGGCGAGGGAAAAGTAGTATGGTCAGGGCATAGATTTATTTTAGTCAAAAATTTTAAAATTTTTAGTAAGCTTGTTTTAATTAAAATAATGATATATTGTAGCGAAACAAGAACCTATCATGCATCTGAATACATTTCATTTGGACCTATCCCATCCGACGAGCCAGGCCGGAAAACATGCGAATAAAAAAAAAAAGAGAAAAAATAAACAAATACATCCGTGCATAGATTGAATTTCCAAAACTTTATAATTACTACTAGATAAAGCAAAGCAAGATCAAAAAAATAATTTAAATTATTGTAAATTTATTTATATATAAGTAATATAAAAAATGAGCTAAAAATTACTTTACTAAACACCCTTAAACTACATGGGTTCTAGCGGACGTCGACTCCAACATCAGGACATGCCCATTTCCTTGTTAGCAAATTTGCGATTTTCGTCAATGGCTCGGAGCTTAGGCACCCCTTTAACTAAGTTGCTCATTACTTAAACAATGGTTGGTTTGTTTGTTAATTTATCAAAGAGCACAACGAACTGTTATTTTCTGGATTTCGCAAACAAATACACACAAAAATTTGGTTCTTTTTCTCCCTTTTCATTTACACATGAATGATAGCGACGAAAGTGACACCGAACTCATACGTGACTGCAAAAAAACCTTAGCAAGTGCTTGGTCGCGAAGGAAAGTGATCTTTCAGATACGTGATTGATTGCATGCTGTTAAATGAGCAAAACAAAAAAATAGTGTTGTCAACTACATTGGGTAAACAAATGTTGTCGCGATCGAAAAAATAGATTTTACAGAATCATTTCACAAAATTGAGATGCGAGGTGTGTTCTAGGACCTGCTTTCCAAGTTCAAAGTTTGTCCAATACAACATTGGATCCAATACGGTTAATTTTTTAAAGAATTTGTAACGGCCGCGAACAAACCTTGGGTAGGGTGTCTGTCGGTCTGTGTCAACCGCAAGCGGCGCAATAACGGCATGCTGTTAGACAAAATCATGCGATTTTGTGGTACCGCAAGTAAATCGCATGATCTTGCGGTATATGTGTTTTTTTTTGTTTCTTTTCTGATCTCTTTACTTACAAGTACAGGCAAAATCGTATGATTTTGCGGTACCTTTGCTTGCTTTTGCAAGTACAGGCAGAATCGTATGATTTTGCGTTACTCCTTTTTTTTTCTTTTGCTCTTGCAAGCATAGGCAAAATCGTATGATTTTGCGGGATCTATGCTTGCTCTTGTGAGAGTAGCGGCAAGCCGTTATAGAGAGAGCAACAGGAAGAAGAAGAGGGAAATGAAGTAAAAAGGAGAAGTCTGTCTGCGTTTTAAAAATTTAAGTGAGGGGAGATAGAGTTAGTTGAGTTTGAGCCGAGGATGGAATTGGTTGTGATCGCACAACGTAAGTCCGCGAAGAAGTTTTGTTCAATTTTGATAGACATTTTCTCTAAGGAGGAATAATTTAATAATGTGATGGAGTTGAGTTTTTTTGATTATTTTGCTTTTTTTTCTGAAAGAAAAAGGTGATATCAAAGAGTATGTGTTGTTGGTTTTCTCTACTTTGCCTTCATTAAGCAAATAATGCAATTGTAATTAAATAGACAAAAAAAAAAAACGTTGGAGAAGTACAATTTGATGTGACGGAGATTCGCGTTGTTTTTTTTCGATTCCAATATAAAGAAAAGGAAACTTTCCATTGTGTGCTATTGCACCTACGTACATATGAAGATTTATTCAAGAAAAGAACTTTACTAACAAAGTCAAATTCTAGACATAAGTTTGTGTTACATACCTCAAACCCATGCACATGAATAATTATCAAAAAAGATTCAAACATTGTATTTTATACGCAAGTCTAGAAGAAATCGAAAGCAACAAAAATGTAAACAACTGAAAGCAATTAAAAGAATAAAAAAAAAAAAAAAAAAAAAAAGGAGCAAAAATTAACAAAACGTAACCAATGTCGGCACTGCAAAAAGAAAAAAAAAACGAAATTATAAAGTAGAGCAATTTCATAAGTTTATTTTTTTTTTTTTTGCTTTTATATATATATACCATTCAAAAAAAAAAGAAATAAAAGCAATGGAGAACGTTTTTAATACTCATAATGATCGAAAGAAATTATATTAATAAGTGTAGGAAGTTCATATTGCAAAAGGAATAGTTGAATAAACGAAAAGATGTTAAGCAAAAGGCTAATAAGGAAATGAATTGTGTATGTGTACAACATACCGAACAAAATGTATTAAGAAACTAAACTGTACTGTATACCTACATGTATATATATTCCTGTGTATATCTGTTAATAAAATTTCAAAACGGTTGTAACGGCCGCGAACAAACCTTGGGTAGGGTGTCTGTCGGTCTGTGTCAACCGCAAGCGGAGCAATAACGGCATGCCGTTAGACAAAATCATGCGATTTTGTGGTACCGCTAGTAAATCGCATGATCTTGCGGTATATGTGTTTATTATTTTATTTTCTTTTTCTTGTCTGATCTCCTTATTCGCAAGTACAGTCAAAATCGTATGATTTTGCGGTACCATTGCTTGCTTTTGCAAGTACAGCCAAAATCGTATGATTTTGCGGTACCCTTGCTTGCTTTTGCAAGTACAGGCAAAATCGTATGATTTTGCGGTACTCCTTTTTTTCCTTTTGCTCTTGCAAGCATAGGCAAAATCGTATGATTTTGCGGGATCTATGCTTGCTCTTGTGAGAGTAACGGCAAGCCGTTATAGAGAGAGAGCAACAGGAAGAAGAAGAGGGAAATGAAATGAAAAGGAGAAGTCTGTCTGCGTTTCAAAAATTAAAGTCAGAGGATAGAATTCTGAGTTGAAGGCAGTCGGAGTCAGGCACTCGCTGAGTGCAGTTCTTGTCGCGCTTTATCCATTAACAGTCAGATGTTAGACTTCAGTGTGAACGGTCGATTTTCTAGTGGGCAAAAGTGTATAAATCGCAAAAGAAAAACTAAAGTAAAATTAGTGAACAAGTGTTCCTTAAGAAAATTGCAAAGATTTTGCACTTTTTAATCTATTCTGCATCGAAGAAAGTTTTGGTTAATTATAGGAAGAAAACGTCACCGAAAACAAAAGCAAAACGAAAACGACTCATTTTGTTAAGGGCTACAAAAAGCTACAAAAGAAAATATACGTATCACCCCGCAATAAAACGGTCAGATGTTAGACTTCAGTGAGAACGATCGATTTTCTAGTGGGCAAAAGTGTATAAATCGCAAAAGAAAAACTAGAGTAAAATAAGTAAACAAGTGTTCCTTAAGAAAATTGCAAAGATTTTGCACTTTTAAATTTATTCTGCACCAAAGAAAGTTTTGATTAATTATAAGGAGAAAACGTCATCGAAAACAAAAACAGAACGAAAACGACACATTTTGTTAAGGGCCACAAAAAAAAAGGGGAAGGCTTTAAGGAAATATACGTATCACCCCGCAGCAAATAAAGTCGGAGTTAGGCACTCGCTGAGTGCGGTTCTTGTCGTTTTTTTATCCAGTGGTAGTCTTTGTTTACTGGCATAAAAGAAAAGAAAATAATGTAAATATCATATTTGTTAAAACAAATAAAAGGATAATGATCCATTTTTTTTTTTGCGAACTTTAAGAAAATCATGTGTCAACATTTTTCGGACATTTCGCGTAAAATATTTTTCCGGATATTGCCAGAAGTTAATATTAAAATTAAAAGCGAACGAAAATTATAACAAAATACAATAATTTTGATTAACATTATAAAAGAGGCCATTCTAATTATTGAAAAGAAAAAAAGAAAGGACTGATAATGAAGGGCTTGTTGATTGACACGGTCTTAATATCACATAGGTGTTGGCATAATTCTTCGATTTAATTAAAATAACTAAATGATTCATTTTTGCCTCAGTTCGCGCTTATTGTGGAGGAAAATTATCGAAAAGCAAAGAACAGCATATGTAGAACGTTATTTTTTTTTCATATAGAACGGGTACAGCCGTCGCATATAAAGTTAGTTAGAGATGCTTATCGCGAGAGCCTGTGCAAATAATACACGTAAACCCATGTGATGCTGGGAATAAAAAAAAAAAAAAAAAAAAACCCTTAACACACAATGAACACTTACACATATAATTGATTAATTAGAATCTATTTATTATTGTTAACAAAAAAATTTATAGTTAATAAAAATAGAAATACTTTCAAACATTTCGTTGTGTGGTTTGAGTTAAAACAGACCAACTTGGGAATGAAATCAAAAGAAAAAAACAACGAAATCTATCCCATTAACCCACAATGAACAGTTGAATATATAGTTGATAAAAATTAAATATACTTATTGTTGTTGACATTAATATTATAAATACAAAGTATATTAACGTAGGAAATACTGATGTTCGCGAAAAATAAGATATTTGAAAAAAAAAAAGAATAATAAATATATGAATGAATGCGAAAAACAAAAAAAGGGCTTTTAATTGGTTTGTTACAACAAAGTCCTGAAGATTTATCGCCGCTTTTATGGGCATGGATGCAGAGAAGTGACTCCATGAACTACTACGCATACATTTATTCGGCAGCCAGTGAAGCAGTCACCATCACCTTGTTACACCACCAGCAACGAATCAGAGGGAAGTAATAAAATTGAAGGCAGAAGCAACAACAACAGCAACAGCTTATCGGGAGCACTAGGATAGCTGCAGCCGACAGTGAAAGCAGTGATATTCACCAAGTAAACGAACACTACCACCTTGCTTGTACTGTAAGTTATGTTATCTTTTCCTTTAAGCTATCCGATTTTGTTGTTACCCATGTGTGGCTAAGCGTGCGCTGCCACCGCTGTGGCTGAGGTGTAGGGGCGTGCACATGGTGGCCATGTAGGGCCGACGCTAGACGATGACCGACTGACCCACTGGCGACAGACGCACAGCCGGAAACTGACCAGACCTTTTCGTTCATTTAGTTTGTTTTTTTTATTATTTCATTCATTTTATTTTATTTTTATTTTATTTTATTTATTTTTTTTTCTTTGTCTAAAGAAAATTTTTTTTAAATCCTCGGCGGCGAGGAAAAGAAAAAATTCAAGAGTTTCATGACACGGTTTCTGGTGATTGATTGACCGAACATTTTTGCAAGTTCATTTTTCTAAACTCGATAGGGGTTTACCGGAGTCGAATTGCACGCCTAGGAAGCGCAACAACACGCAGTTTGAAAAAGATTGACGGGTTTGATTATATTCTGTACCTGTGAAGCAAAAAGGTTTACGTGGTTACCGGTACAACTGAGTGGATGGAAAGGCAGTGACGTCCACGGAAAGATAAGGAAATATGTTTTTTTTTCTCGCTCGTAACCAAACCAACCGCTTTAAATGTTTTCTCTATTCGGCACTGTGGTAACAATTTAACGAGTGTTTTTTTTCTTTTTGTCTGCTTCATAATACGTCCCAGAATTAAGGAGTAACGGAAATAGTGCAAAAGAAATAAATAAAATTAAAAGAAGGTGAACAGCAACAGCAACAACGACGTGTTAATTATCAACAGCATTTACGGCAACAGCCAACAATTACCGATGGGGTGTCACATCAACCATTCTCAGCCTTTGGTTATCCTGCGAAGCACTCGCCTGCAGTTGTTAAAGATTCACCAGTAGAACGGCAGAAGCAACAACAACAGCAACAACTTATTGGTAGCATTGTGATAGCTGCAGCCGACAGTGAAAGTGATAATATTCATCAAGTGAACGATCACCATCACCACCACCACCATACTTGTACTGTAAGTTATTCTTAAGCTATCTAATTTTGTTGTTCCCCATGAGTGGCTAAGCGTGCGCTGCCACCGCTGTGGCTGAGGTGTAGGGGCGTGCATATGGTGGCCATGTAGGGCCGACGCTAGACGATGACCGACGGACTCACTGGTGACAGACGCACGGCAGGAAACCGACGGGACCCTTTCGTTCTTTTAGTTTGTTTTTTTTTTATTTTTTTTTTCTCTTTCTTTGTCTAAAGAAAAAATTTAAATCCTCAGCGGCGAGGAAAGAAAAAGAGTTTCATGACAAAGTGGCGCCCAACACAAACGCGGACATAACATAAAATATTTTTTTCTTTTTTTAAATGATCAACGTTGGTCGCCATAAGAGTTTCATGACAAATTTTTTGTGCATATGAGCAAAAGAATTTGATTATATCCTTTCAAAGCTCTTTTACGTTTGTTTGGATTAGGAATTGGCACCATAGTCGTTTTCCAATTTTATGGTTTTTTTGTACGTTTGTTGCATAAATTGGCGATACGTTGTCTTAGATTTTTAGGCACATTAGTAATCATTGCGTAATATATTCTGTTGAAACCAAGCGATTTTCCTCGATTAAGAAGACTGGAATTGATTTGTGGCAATTGGAGGCTCAATGAGTTTAGCCGGAACAGGAATGGGTAATGCTCGCTGTGGGGACGCATCGTTTAAAATAACTTTTTTAGAGCCTATGAACGCAGGAGACAATTAAAGTTATTTGCATTCTTGGGCCATGACTCATCAAATTCATACGTCATTGTTGAAGTTTGTGTGTGGACCACGTGTGAGTTTGAACTACAGGATCTGTTAATTTTGAACTACAATTTTTGTGGGGATGAAAAAGGGTTAATGAACATAGTGAATTTTTCCACACATGTTCTCTTAAAGAGCTTGCATGTTAATTTCAGAATAGAGTTTGCTCTTTTATAGACTACCATATTAACAGTTTCGAAAAAGTGAAAGTTGAGGGTCCACTATGGGACATGTTTAAGCTGGTTCTTGTGATTCTATTGGAGGACAACGTAATGTTCAGCAGTCAATATTATTGTTTCTGTCCTAGCCGCTTCACAACTCTGATGAACTGCGTATTTATCGTTCCAATCTACACAAAATCCCCAAAGCCTACGTGAAAAGTTAAGCTCATCTTTTGATATTTCGGCTTAGGAATTTAAGTGAATGAGATGAGATCGCTTAGTGGAAAAGTTTGGTTGAATGGAATATATGTGCAAAGAATGAATAACCTTGATTAATTTGTATACAAGCGGATTAGAGAAATGTGCATGGCCTTTTAAAATCGGATGTCAGATGTCGGGGATGTCTAAGGTGTGTTTCTTTAAGCAATGTGCGGAGCAGTATTTTCGATCCGTAATTGCAACTCGTGTCTGTTGTTGTAAGAATGGTTGATATTTCATTGAAAAATCCTAATTATTGTGTATGCTTTTTTTCTCTCTCTTTTCATTTTTATCGTATAATAGTTTTTAAAACAATTAGTGTACGATTTTCTCTTAAGTTGCACTCAATTCGACGAAAATGGTCAATAAACAGTTATACGCAACCTGCTCCTATATTCGCCTTTATAAGAAACACGCTGCCATCATCTGCGATGTGACCGAAAAGACTAAACCTGCTGATATAGTCATAGCGTTGAGAGAAAGACTTCAATATGCCACAATCCCCTTGGTGTTATAGTGATAATTCTGACTCTATGGTCCCAATTTCTACATCTGACAGAACTATTGACAGAGCTCAAATAAACATTATGATTTTAATGAAACTAATATTTTGCTGCTTAAATCCCACCTTTCACACATTATGCTTGATTACTCTGCTGAAAATATTGAAACCTTACTGTCTTCATTCTTTAAGGTGTTAAAACTAGCTATTTGTGCAGCCACTCCGGTCAAGCAACCTTGCCCTCGAAGTGAACGCCCGCCGTGGTTTAACAAGACAATTAAATAACACAAAAATAGGAAAAACAAACTTTTTAAAAAATTGATAGTTCTGCTTACGAGTATTTTGCCTATTCTACATCAACGCATAGATTTAATTACCTCAATCATCAATATTATTTCAGATGCCTTCAGTTGATAAACCTCTCACGGCTTGTTAATCCTAACTATTTTTTTAAGTTTGTCAACTCCAAAATTTCCATATATCCCTCGCATGTTTCTTTCAATGGCTCTGAATCCTCTGATGATATTGAAACCTTAAACATCTTTGCTGAATACTACGGACGAAATTTTTCGACTGCTGATTCCAATTTAACTGTCAGCTATCTGTTTTTGATAACTAACCCGGTGTCGGTTCGTAGTTTAGTAATTTCAGAAAATGATGTTCTACATGACTTGAGGTCTTTAAAATATAGTTAGTCGCTTGGGCCGGATGGGATTCAACCATGTGTGCTCAAATCATACTCTGACTAACAATGTAGTGTTATTTCAAGGTTTATTAATCAATCCTTAAAATCAGGTGGTTTCTCTTTGTGTTGGGAGAGTAGTTTCCTTATTCCAATTAGCAAAGGTGGAAATAGACATCACATTGACAACTATGGGGGTAGTGCCAAGTTGAAGGTTTCACCTAAATTATTTAACGGCATTGTTTATTCAGCATCTAGCTTTTGCTATCAAATGTAGTACTTTTCCATTGAAGTATGGCTTTAGGAAAGGAAAATGTACTGTCACGAATCTCTTAGAGTTTACTTGCCATACTTTCAAGGCTTTTTCTAGTAGCTCTCGCGCGGATGTTGTATATACTGATTTTAGCAAAGCGTTTCATTTAGTCAGCCATAATTTATTGATCTTTAAGCTCTATGCTTCTGACTTCCCTTTCTACTTAATGAAATGGATAAGTTCGTACCTGTATAATAGATCATTGAGGGTTCAGTTTAACTTCATCACCTTGGATGAATTTCCCTTGACGTCTGGCGTCCTTCAAGGCAGCCACTTAGTACCCCTTTTATTTAATTTATATATTAATGATGTCCTCTCAGAGATAAAATCCACTCAGATCTTCATGTACGCTGATGACATTAGCCTGTTGTTTTCTTTCTAGTTGGTATCGCAATCGTACCGGTTTCAAACTGACTCAAATAATTTGGTTGCATGTTGCTCGTGAAATTTTATGAAATTAAACCTAAAAATATGCCAGAAGCTTTGTTTCTTAAGAAGAAACTCAGTGAATACATTCAATTTTGGGGTAAGAAATTCAACAAGGACGTTTCAAAGGTTCGTTCAACTAAGTGTGTTGTGGAACTGTTCAAAAGATATACATTGACGACATTTCGGCTGGAAGTGAGTGAGAATCAGCACATATGGAATATTTGAGATCAGTACTCAATTGACTTTAAAGTTTAAACATTAAACCTAATATTTGTTGAATATGCCGTACAAAAATTTAAAATCGCTGGAAATTTCTGCACTGAGTATCGAAAATGTTTTTGACGGTTAATGAATCTCCTAGACCAAATGTTCAACATACTGTTACGGAAATCCCAAACTTGTTCATTTCAGCTAAGTAATGAAATCCCTAAAGAGGAAAAAGCCAAGTGAGAGAGGGGAGAGTTAATAGAAAACGAATATTTGAGTTAAGCAGTCGAAAGTATTGCCAAAAATAAATTGTAAATAATCCTACATTTGAAGAAATATAGTTGTGAATAAAATAACTTTGAAGTGTATTTTTCTTGAACAAAATATCCATGATCCCGTGATACGGACTGTATCTTACAAAAGCGAATTTTATAGCAATGTATTAAAAACTACCGAATTCCTGAATAATAAAAATCAGAAATAGATAAACTGGTCACTAAATTGATCAAAGACGGAACCGTTGAACCGTCCATATCCGAATACAATAGGCCACTTCTATTAGTGCCAAAAAAATCTCCACCAAACTCTAACGAAGAAAAATGGCATTCAGTAGTGAATTATCGTCAAGTCAAGAAGAAATTGTCAGCAGATAAGGTCCCACTTCCAAAAATTGAAGACATTCTTGACCAACTAGGAAGAGCTAAATACTTATTTTGTCTGAACTTAATGTCTGGATTTCATTAAATCGAACTCGAAGAGAGATCGCGAAACATAACCTCCTTCTCAACGAGCAATGGCTCATACCGCTACACGCGACCCCCATAAGGCCTGAAAATAGCACGAAACTTATTCCAGTGCATGATGACTCATGCTTTCTCCGGTCTAAAACCATCTCAAGCATTTCTCTACATGGATGATTTAGTAGTAATAGGATGTTCCGAGCAACATATGCTCACAAATTTAAGAGATGTGTTCCAACAACACAATTTAAAACTAAATCCAGAGAAATGTTCTTTATTCATGCACGAAGTAACCTTCTTACGACATAAGCGCACTGACAAAGGAATACTTCCCGGTGATAAAAAAATATGACATCATCTAAAATTACCAAATCCCAAAAGATGCAGACAGTGTAAGACGTTTCGTTGCATTTTGCAACTACTATAGACAATTTATAAAAAATTTTTTGAAAATACTCGTGCCATTTAACTAAACTTTGCGAAAAGAAAGTCCCATTCGAATGGACACCAACATGTAATCAAGCCTTTGAGCACCTAAAGAATGAGTTAATGAGACCGACCTTACTGCAATATCCAGACTTCAAAAAACCATTCTGCATAACAACGGATGCTAGCAAGTACGCCTGTGGCGCTGTACTCATACACCAGTATAACGGAGTACAACTCCCGATTTCCTATGCCTCAAGAATAATCACAAAAGAAGAAGCAAATAAATCCACTACCGCGTAAGAGCTAATCGCAATACATTGGGCAATCAAACATTTCAGAGTCTACATATACGGACGACATTTCTTGGTAAAATCTTACCACAGACAACTAGTATGTCTATTCTCTACGCGGAATCCAAGTTCAAAACTCACGCGTTTACGACTAGACTTGGACTTTAGATGCAACTTTACGGTAGAATACCTCAAGGGGAAAGACAATCATATAGCGGACGCCCTATCCCACATAACAATTAAGGACCCCAAAGAAATACACAATAAAATACACAGTGCAATGACAAGATCGGCAACAGGGCAGAAGAATACGTGCTCAGAAGAGAAATGAGTAAATAAACATAAAAATATGGAGCCCAAATTCTATGAAGTCATTAAGAATAATGACGCTTGAAAATTTGTGCAAATAAAATTTGAATCCGACATATGTTCTACGAAACATGGGAGAAAAATAATTACCAAATTCAAAATAAACGACATTTTTAATAATGGAAAACTCGACTTAGGCCAGTTTTTCGAAAGGCTTGAAACAGAAGCCGGTATGTTAGGAATGCCAAAATTCAAATTGTCACCAAGCAAGAAAATTTTCAATTCTGTTTCGCAAAATCAATTCAAAGCAATGGGCAACAAAATATTAAGAGAAAAGAATACCGCTACTCCGAAAGGTGACAATCATAAACAAAAATTAAGAGTCCAAAATCAAAAATATTCTACAAAAATATCACAATGGCCCTATGGAAGGCGGTCATAAAGGAATTACACGTACCTTGTCAAAAATTCGAAAATACTATTATTGGCCACAAATGGCAAAAATAATAGCTAAGCGTGTCAAAGGATGCTCACTATGCCAAAAGGCTAAAATCACAACACATACCAAAACTCCTATGATCCTAACACCAACACCAGCAAATGCTTTTGACACAGTTGTAATTGACATCATCAGTCCATTACCAAAGACGGAAAAAGGCAACGAATACGCAGTAACACTAATCTGCGACCCTACGAAATATCTATTAACAATTCCGGTCACAGACAAAAACGCTGTAACCATAGCAAAAGCAATCTTCGAAAATTTCATACTAAACTACGGACTATCATATGCACGCTCTAGAATACTATTAGACAAGAAAAAAGAAAAGCAAAAATTAATTTACGACAAACAATAATAACAATTTACCACTAGAAATAGGTACTTTAGTATTACTAAAAAATTAAGTAGGGCATAAATTACAAAATAAGTATTTAGGCCCGTATAAGGTCGTAGAAATTAAGAAGAACAACAACATTAAAATTAAGGACAATAAAAACAAAAATCAAATAATACACAAAAATTAAAACTATATAAAGAAGCTATATAAAATTAAGTGTAACAAATTTTTACACAAATAAATAAACAAAAAAAAACATGACAAAAAAAAAAAAAAAAAAATAATAGCATTGATAATGAATAAACCCCAGAATGATCATTTATTGTTAAAGATCATTTTTCCCAAGAGGAAAGGTGGAGCATATTCTATTCATTGCATTCCTCCTATGTACTAATATTATGATAAGTATGCACTTTAAGTATCCATTTTCACACATTTTCACACGATATAATTGTGGATCCATTGTCACATATTTTCACTCACTGTAATTTGAGTAATGACTTAGTTTGCTTAAGCCAGGATGTTTACTTATTATATAAGACACTGACCACTGTAGAGTTAAGTCAGAGTTAAGCCAAAATTATGGCAGTGCAAATACAAATTAAATAAAAGCCGAAGTATTTTCTTCAATCAAATGTGTTTCACTACAGTATCATGCGTTTTTCAACCGTAAGTTTTCTTTATGTTATAGGTGAATTTTATGACCATAGGTCAAATAGTGGGATACCAAGTCGAACATACAAACAGAACTCTTCTTTCGATTTTTTCCCCGCTAATTTCCGATAAATCTATGACGAATAGTGTGACTTTAACGGTAATACCATCGTTTTAAGCAATATTTGTGTCAAAACTTATACCTAATACCTCATGTGAAAACGTTAAAAGTTATCGTTCGACAAAAGTTCCATCTATCAATTTATATTGAGTTAGCATTTTTACAAAATCTATATCTTTAACTTTAAGATTTTATTTCCGCATCAAAATAAAAAAATTTTTTTAAATAAATCGTTGGGCCAGAAGCGTCCTTAGTAAAAGCGTTTGCTCTGTGACAGGCTTCAAAATACTAACCCTATAGCCCTTCCATCTACTAACGCCTGAATGCTTCCTGAGGCAACGTAACTATCATTTACCAAAATATAAGGAGTCTAAACTCCAAAACTCGGCTCACTTACCTAAATTCCTTGAGCGCAAAATTTCCTTGTTTAGTTTTTACAAGAAACCAGCCGAAGATTAGTCGCTATTCGTTAGAACTTTTTTCCAACATGTTCCACGTTTTCCCAAAAGGTCAGTTAATTGGTATTGGTGGTGGTGTTTCATTTGCTAAATCCTTTCCATTGTATTTATTTGAGTGGATGAAAATGGATGTTTCTATCCGTATGAAAAATGGTACTCTTTTTCGAGATGCAATTGCAACTTCAGGATCTACGTTTAGTATGTTGAGAGATTTTAACCTATCGCTCATTATATGAGTCTACCCTAATAATTCCCTTTATATGGTCCTGATGGAGCTAACGCTTTTATCGAGCAAATATTTAAATACAAATTGTTGTAAATCGCTGTCCACCTGAAAACTCATCTTATTCACCACGAGTAGTACGAGTACGCTAATTCAATGAATCATCCGACCATGCTATATCGCATTGTGCTCTTCACCAATACTTTACGTCCCAACGCGCTAAAAATTAGGCATAGTTTCGCTGCTGGAAACATGCAAGCCCGAACATCCTCGTTTTACAGCATTGCATACTTAGTTGTTTCTGCTGCCATTCCGATCAGGCAACTTTCTGTTTCAATCATGTGCCCACTGCGATTTAACAGAATACTTTAGCATTATAAGAATAACAAAAATGACCTTTCCAAATGACGGTAAGAAAAACGGATGTACGATTGTTTACACACTTTATGGCAAAAGGAAGGTTTTTTTTGTTTGTGATTGTGACTAAAAAATTCATCCACAAGCAATATTTAGACCAGTCATGAGAAGAAGAAAAAAGAGATATAAATTCATAATATTCAGAGTTGTTTAAGTGCGACAAGGAGATAAATATAATATCTATTATATAGCATTATAAACTGTTATCAGGCGATCGTTCCATCAGCTTAGTTCCTGAGTTCTTGTAACATTTAATTTCACCGCTATCTGTTAAGGAGAATTCGTGACGCGAGTCATTAAAGATTTTACTACTGACTCCCGAATACGAATAGAGTTCGTAATTTATAAGACATTGAGATAATCTCATGGGTGCATAATGAGTTGAGACCCTTACTGGAACGTTGAAGTTAATCCCATCTAGTAGGAATGGGGATTCTATTTCTCATTTATAAGCATTTCTAGGAATCTCTTAGCCAGACCCTCATACAAGTGTTATATTGATTCAATAATATCACTTAACGGGCGATTTTTGTTTTCTGCCTTTAGGAATTTGGGATAGCGATCGTTAATCTTCTTGGCACCTTAAGAAGGTAGACTGCCTTACCTTCACTGGACAAACGTAGGTTTATATAGGTTAATGTTTCACGCTTAGTTATATTAATGATTAAGTTAACAATAGTTGATGAAATTGGACTGGCAACTCTGATGCAATTCAAGTATAATTTGTTGAAAATGTGTAAATAAAATTTAACGTAAAGAACAAGCTTCATTAAATTTAAGTGGTCGCGAAAGAATATAAATTAGTAAAGGTGCAAAGGAAATAAAATTTTCGGTTGGCAGGGACAAAAATAAATAGAGGAATTATTTTATGTATAAGGATAAGGAAAAGAGTAAAAAGTGCATACGCTAGGGGCTCCACTTGTTTATTAGCCAAAATCGTTCTTTTACAACAAATGAAAAAATAGTCTGCATAAGTTCCGTATTCCGCCAAGTTCGTTGCATTTTAAGGGAAATCCCATTAAAATTAACCCGCAGAATTAAAATATATGAATTAAAGCTGTTTTTAAAATATATAAATAGATGGAAGAAAAATATACAAGTGTTTGTTTTAAACATAAACATAGCACTTCTGCATTTAGAAGTTCGAGTGTAGAAAACCGTCTGGCGAATTTAGAGAAAAAGATGTGTGATTTCGCGCTGGAACGGCATAATCATGGTCCCCAGGAAATTATCGAATTGCGAGCCAAACTTTTGCAGCACAGCGAGCATGTTGATGCGAACATTGCTAGAGTGCGGAACGAGATGTCCGCCGGTCAACTGGCTACGCAACATGAATTGAGCGATATGAAGGTCACATTGGTTAAAATAAAGTACCTACATTAAAGTACCTACACAAGTCGCAGCTTCGCGGCTTGAACATGTTCGATGTTATAATGAGCGGCTTGGCAGCTGGCATTAAAAATTTAATTCGTGTTTGAGATTGCAGTACAAAGTTAAGGCGACAAATGTGAAATTACAGCACAGCTACTATTTAGCCAAAGGGAAGATTTTAATTAAATTTAGTTCAATGTACGTGCGCAAATGTGGCGTACGCCAAAGACCTTTCCATTAAGTCGAGTGACGTCCTACGAGGCAGTATTGATTCACGTGTCTTTTTGGATAATCATCAAACCAACTAGTAACAGAAAATTATTAAAAGGCTTTAGCTTTATTAACACTGATATCCTTAACGCATAGGTAGTCCAGTTGAACGATTTCGTAGTGAAAATGCAAGTGCACCATTGTGCTGCTCTATAATATTCCTCAATGTTGATGTTCTCTTGGGTTTAAGTTAAGGCACTATATATTTGGAATTCATTTGTACTATTTTATTAATTAAGCTATTTCTTTTGTTTTTTAGAAACTTGAAAATCTCTCTAGCATCTTGGACTTTGTTATTATTAGGCTGCCAACTATGACTACGACGATACGAAGCTTCATTTTCTGGTAAGTAGCACTGACAACATAGTTATATTTGGCCATATGAATGGTCAAAGTATTTAATCGAATTTGTGTGAAATCAAATTTCATCTTTTTCGTAATTTAGCTTACAAAAATATTTTCACTATTTTCTTGAAATTTTAAATTGTTAATTTTCATATGAAATTCAGACAAAAATAAAAGTTCAGTAATAAACATTGAATCGATAAGAACAAGTTTATTAGAATTTCACCTTGCAGAAATTAGAAAAAAAAAAAAATGGCGACTGTTGATGGAAGTGAGTTGAAAAAAATCAGAAAAAAAGTAAACATATGCAAATAAGTTATAAAGAAAAGAAACTAACGCACCTGAAATCAAAAAGCTATTAATGAATTAAATTAAATAAAGTAAATAACATATACAAGAAAATGTATGTAATCTTATACGTACGCATACAACAAACAGGAACTATATAAGAAATATGGAAACTGTACAAAAGATATAAAAGATCATCTACATATTTATGCATAAAAGAAGACGTAATTAATGTAGGCAAACATTTCTGATTGACGATTTATTAAAGTTTTGTAATGTGTATATGGATTTACGTTTATATATGTGCATAAGTATATTTCTGATTGACGATTTATTAAAGTTTTGTAATGTGTATATGGATTTACGTTTATATATGTGCATAAGTATATAAGGATGACCAGCTTTAAATTTGCATTATGTATTGTAAGGGAACCGTTAAAAGTGTCTTAACGTTGATAACGTTAATAAGCTAGTCAGATTTACCGCAAACCCAAGAGCATTAGTAATGGGTTCTAGTTGACTCCATCAGTGAACAGTCTTGTAGTATACATTTGCTTATATCAAATAAATGTAATATAAGTAAATAAAAATTTCTTTTGACGGTAAGTAATAGAAAAATGAAATGTTATATATAATTGTTATGTATGTGCCTCGTATGTAATGGAACTCTCGAAAAAGAACCGTAGAATTAAAACGTTCATGAAGTTTCCGAAAATTAATGGTAAAAAAATTGTTTACATAAGCTTTTAATATGCAATGCCGTTATATCTTGCGCCATAATGACATTTTTTTTTTAAATCATTAGATCTATATCTGATATTGTAATTGAATTGCAAAAAGGAAGAATGCAACATCGTAGAAAGGAAATTAAATTATCTTCGGATTTGGCGATGAAATTAGGCATTTTAAGCATTGCCACAATTCACTTCGGGTTTCCCCTACTATGGCTGGGGTGTAATCAGGACTAATCCCAGGCGTTCGTTGCAAGAAGGTTTATTGTTATTTAAGAAGACATTTCATTTGTTGTTCGATTCGTCAGATTTATTTCAGGGATGTGGAAATTTAATGCTGTGGCCCGCATAATTATCAACGGTGACGATTAGCGTTATATGGCACACTTTGCATGGGTTTATAACAACTGTGTCACACTACAATGATCATTTGACTGTAAAGATCATTCTTCTCAAAAAGCATGGTATAGCATTATTGTTTAACTTTATTTTATTTTACTTTATTTTACTACGTAGTCACCTATACGAGCTTTGCTTATTTTTAGCAATAAGATTAATGTAACTCTAGTTACAACCCAACAACCTAAATTAGCTATTAGACTTGAACTAGCAAATATTCGAGGGTAACCGAAATAAGTTAACATAAGTTATGATATAAATTCACCTGTAAGCAACTTTCGATAGATGAATGGTGAGCAATAAAGTAAATGTAAGGTTCGTATTGACTCGTATATATACAATATATCAGGTTTTTTAATACCAAAAATTCACTTCAATTTTGTTCAAATATTTTAAGCTTGCCATTGTTTGGTTTGTGATTCACCTTTTATTTTGTTTGCAAAATTGAATAAAAGTACAACCGAAATCGATCTTTAAAAAATATTAGGCGAAACGAAATGGAGTTTTTGGCACAATTCTATGTTTGATTCAGGCGCTGTTAACGTTTCAACCAAATGTTAATGTTACGTATAGATTTTAAACAGCCCTTGACTGATCTTTTTCGAAAAATTTAATTGACTTTATTTCAGCAAACATATCAACATTGTATGTTTTTACGTGGCATTGAATTTCAAAAATAAAGCAATGTGATTTTATGTTCTGTCAAAATATAACTCACCGCCTAAATTTTCTTGTTTTAAAGGACTATCTTCAGCCAGCATTTTTTTATTAGGACATGTGTGAACTTCATTCATACTTCTGATTGTTGGCATGGGTTTACTGTTCGTAGTGCTGTGTCGTTCAGTATTTTCGTTTTCGTTTATTTGCGGATTATCGTGGATACAGCCCCACTTTTGTGGGGATAAGGGTTTTGGTTTAGTTGTTCTGTTTGGTTTTAGTGGTTATGCTCTAGTACTCATCCAAACAAAGACGTCCCCGACTTTCGTGGGTGCATCATTGAGATTTGTATACAGTAAGATCTGTTCATTGATTCATATTAAACAATGCTTTTTAATTTTTTGAGCGAGCTTACCTAAATGTAACTTGACATGCTTTTTCAGCGATGTCCTTCTCTTCAATTTTACGATAGGGTTTTTCGACGTTTGGCATCAAATTTGGAGTACTTTTAGCGAAATAGTGTAGTTAAAAATATTTTTCTTAAATTTAATGAATTTTTTATAGTTTTTTAGATTTCTTGTAGAAATTGTTTACCGTCATTTTTAACTAATTAAAAAAATAAATCCGATATGGAGCAATTTTTTAACATCCAAAACATAAATCTAATAAATCTATTTATTGATTTGTAAACAATTGCATTTGTTTTTCATTCGAATTTGCTATACAACCCAATGATTTGTAAACAATTCCATCTGTTTTTCATTCGAATTCGCTATAAACTATAAATAAATTAAAAAACCTTGTATCGATTTATTTCCATGCCGACTATGCTTTCCATTTTGCTACTCTTTTAAAAATTTAGAGGTTGAGCAACGAAACAAGAATCAATCCATGAATAGATACTGATACATATGTATGCTTATTTAAACTAACTACTACTACCAATTATCTATGCCTAGGTGAAGCAGACCTATCAGAGGTGAGCGCGCTATTCAAAGCGAAAAATAGATTAGCATAGTCGATATTGAGAAGAAGGACCAAAGAGTCGGTCGGAGACTCTAAAGTTAGTACCATTGGAAAAAGCCAAATCAATCTATCATTCATAATCACAGTACACACTGCCTCACAGAAAAAGACAGAGGTCACGGATTTTGTCGAAAAGCTTAGTAAAAATGTAAGGGTAGGAAAGTGGAGTGTAGTGACCAAGCCCTTCGCCAAAATACCAAGAAAGCTGCGGGAAATTATAATCACATGAACCAAAATATTTTGACACTCAAACGTTTAACAACCGCTTAAATGGACGACATATGCTCCCTATAAACAGACATATCAGAAAAGGGAGGAGAATACGAACAAGTTTTGCGTAATGATATACCACTAATTGTAGAGTGTACGCAAAATAAAATCTGCATCCATTGCGAAAAAAATTAGCACTCATATATTCAATGTCCAGAGCGTATAATTTCAGAATCATTAACGCATAATGGATTACTAAGAGTTCCTTCAAGACGGCCACTTTTATTTTTCTTTTTCATTAATGATCTCCCAACCATATTTAAGTTAAGCCTTATCTTAGTTTATGCGGATGTCGTTGTAGATTATCTTATAACTCCTACCTCCTTCAACCCGATTTAGCGACTTTTCTTAAAGAGCACTCACTTCTTTCTATGACATTAAATATAAGCAAAAAAAATACAATGGGTGAAGCTCTTCTATTCAAGGAGGAGCGCATTTATTGTTTCAATACTTTCGATGTTCTCTTGGATCAAAAACTATCTTGGTCTAATTTCATCGAAAAAATTAAAGTTTTCGCTCCGTAGGAATACGAATCCGCAAAATTTTGCCGATGGAGAAAAGGAATTGAGTCTTCCTTCTTCTCGCGTTGATTTACCAATTAATTAATCCGAAAAAGCAACGAAACGCGAAAAGCGCTAATCCGTCCATAGGTACTGTATTAATAATGCTTAACATACATAATGACGTATCTCGAGTAACTAATATGAAACGACATTTATACGAATAAGTGAATTGACCAGGCCCAAGGGTTTCAGAGCAGAAAAACGACCTTGAAGGGAGCCCGAAGAGCTTATCCCTGCAATTTGTTTCTGATACTTATGTAGAGGAAAATGACGCTGAAATTGACCGAGATGACGAACCAGGTACATCTGAAATAATTATAAAATAGCACGACTGCCGCCCCCACGATTTTGTTCAGTAAATCCCACGTATGCAAACATTTTTAAAAATATATACGCTGTGAAAAATGAATATTGATGATCGAAACATAATTCAAAATTCCATACTCTCACATAATTCAAAATTCCGTGCTCTTACATAATTCAAAATTCCATACTCTCACATAATTCAAAATTGGCCTACTAGACAATCTATTCAGTTTTTACACAACACAAAATTATAGCCGCATTTACAAAACCCTATGTCGAACTATACGAAGCAGAATATAATAGAAACCAACATAAGTTAGATGTTTGGAAAACAATTTTGAATAAGATAATTGAAATAACGACCAACCAATGCCGATTGCAGTGAATACAAATTCCATATACTGGAGTTTGCGTAAACATAATGATACCGTACCTGTATCCAATAAGACATAATGTTATAATAAATTATATATTAATTAATATATTTTCCATCATTTTCTACAACTTCTTCCTGTATTTCCGCCAACATGGCGATACCGTGCTGAAAGAAGTTTATTGGTTTGGCAGCAGTCCAATAATCGATCCATTTTTGCACTTCTTCAGCATTTCGAAACCTTGCTGTATCGATCTAAACAAGCGGTGATCAGAAGGCGCTATATGTGGCCGAGCGTTGTCAAGCATCAAGATGACTTTGCGTCTGTTAACCGCTTTCGCTGTCTTTTTTGCAACGCTACATAGTTCAGTTTGCTCAATTAACATTGGTAGACATCTGCAAAATCAATTTCATTCGATTAGCATCATATTGCACACTTTGCATGGGTTTATAATTGGGTTATCTGAGATATGGAACTTGAAGGGTCTTAAAGTGTGTCATGTTTTGTTGCCTTTTATTTTACAATTTTTACCATGTTTTAAAACTGTGGCACACTTTAAGTGGCTGTGCAATCGTATGCAGTCACACTGCAATGATCATTTAACTGTAAAGATCATTCTTCTCAAAAGCATTATTGCTTTACTTTATTCGATTTTACTTTATTTTACTACGTAGTCACCTATACGAGCTTTGCAGATTAATGCAACTCTAGTACAACCGAAATCGATCTTTAAAAAATATTAGACGAAACGAAATGGAGTTTTTGGCACAATTCTACGTTTGTTTTAGGCACTGTTAACGTTTCAACCAAATGTTTCTTTCATGCTGTTGCTGTTACGTAGAGATTTCGAGAAATTTTATTGACTTTATTTCAGCAAACATATCAGCATTGTATGTTTGTACGTGGCATTGATTTTCCCCTTGAAGTCAAAAAGAAACGAACGATTTTGAAGATGGAATGTTACCTTCTTTTTTGCCAACAAAAAAAGCCGTATGAAACATTATAATACGTAGATATTTAGAATTTTCTATGTTCTATCCAGTACGGATTGATGTGAAAATGAAGTCAGTGAAAATAAAAAAATATTTTATTTGTATATAGCAAAATTAAAAAAGGTTTGCTTATAATCGGAGCTACAGCTTTCCAAACTTAGGCATAAGCAATGGTGGTCGCTCATTTAATTACTCTCTCAAGTTAACAAATTCGAAGTTCGTTCATTTAGTTAGTCTCACAAGTTACCATATTCGAAGTTCAAATACATTCAAACGAGTTGGGTCAGCTTTTGTTCTCTGACGACAATGTTGAATAAAACATATGTATTAAAAATTGTAAACAAATTGGACGCTTATTCTTACATGTTTGGAATTATTGAGAATCGTTTTCAGTTGGCGGCAAATTTTTATACGCTTATTCTCAGATGCTCGCAATTTTTATACAAATACTTGAACAATTATTAAAAATTGTAAACAAATTGAACGCTTATTCTCCATGTTTGGAATTATTGAGAATCATTATCAGTTGGGGGTAAATTTTTATACGCTTATTCTCAGATGCTCACAATTTTTATACAAATACTTGAACAATTATTAAAAATTGTAAACAAATTGGACGCTTATTCTCACATGTTTGGAATTATTGAGAATCATTTTCAGTTGGCGGCAAATTTTTATACGCTTATTCTCAGATGCTCGCAATTTTTATACAAATACTTGAACAATTATTAAAGATTGTAAACAAATTGGACGCTTATAGCGCCTTTTATATTGTACCTAGTCTTCTTGGGCAGGGTAAACTCAGCCACTCGAGGACTCTTTCCAAGACAATTTATGATTTAAGAAAACAAAATATTTTGGGACCTTCGGGTGTGACCTTATGCTGCTTTATTCTGTCGCAACTAATATGCAGCTTTTTTTTAAAAATCATTTAATACACTACATTTATCTAATATTAGATGCTGAAACTTGACTAGAGCTCCAACTAGTTCGCACATTTTTATTCATAAATAAATAACTTAAAACTATTTTCTATTTCGCGACTAAACTATACGCCACCACTGATATGTATTTTTAGCTACAGAGAGAATGATCAACTGATAGTCCTTTCGGACTATTTCTTATCACCTTCCCTCAATACCTCAAATTACCTTTGATCCCTTTCTGTATCATCTTGTGTAATCTACACCACTTGTCGTACAAGAGCGTACGTTTGTATGGATGTGTGCAACACATTGAAGGGCTTTATGTGGACCCACTTTTTATCATACCGACTTATTCAGTATCACTTTCTGAATCGGTTTGAGATTTCGTGTCCGCTTGCTTTTTGTATTCAACTTACAGATCGCATCTTTGAGATATTTTGATTAAATTTGGTACAATGAAATGTTTGCCCGAGGACGGACGCTATCCGAAATTTGTCCGTATCCTACCGCTTATTCGTGCACTTCACCGTAGGATAGTAAGGCGTTTAATGATAAGCTGTGGACAATTATATATAGTGTTTTTACTTATTATCGCTTCGTAAAGTGGTGCAAGATGACTTATCCAAATTTTGTTTGTCAGCTGAGTTTTCAGTGCTACGGTTCTTCAAAATCTCACATAAGTCCCAAGTTACTACAAAATTTGGTTACTACTAGACTAGCAGCATGGATATTGAGGGCGTAGGGGCAAATCATGTAGTGATGCAATCAAATCAGGATTGCCATGTTATGTAATGGATAAAATCATGTCAAGGATAGATAAAAAAATTGAAAATAAATTTTTAACTGTTTTTTTCAAATTATCATCTTAATCCAACCATTCGCGCTATGCGCAAATTAAATTCGGTGAATTCCCGCGATCTACCTGGTTGTTGGATTGTGGAGAATTAAATTTGATCGCGTATATATTCAATGACTATCAATTCAATTTCAAGCTTTATAAAAGCAGCAATAAACACAACCAGTCCAAAATTCAGAGAACTAGCAAAAAGTAGAAAAAAAGGACTTATAACCGGCTTAGGGTCGACTATAAAATTTATCATGGGAAATATGAACTGCACGGACGCTGAAAGAATTAATTAGGAAATAAACGACTTAACTAACCAGAACAAGAAGATTAATACCATACTAGACAATCAAGTCATATTCAACACAAACATGATCAGTAGATTCCAGAAAATAACAAAACATATTTATATAGAGCAAGAGAACGTAGCAAAATCCTTTGAGAACATCCAAGAACAAACCCCGAAACTCACTCAACCGCGCGATTAATACACTCACAGAAATTCAAAAACTCAACCAAGTAAACTACATCACTGATACATTAACACAACACTTAAATAGAATACCAGAAGCATTAATAGTAGCCAAACCCAACATCATTCCCAAAACTAATTCTAGACCCAACAGAACTGACGCGTATACAAAATACATTAAACGGTGAAATTGACTTACTTTCAGGAGAGCACATGTACCAATTACTAGAACTAACACTAACACACTACTATTAGACCGACAATTGTAATTAAATTCGGAGCCAACCACAGAGGAGTTTTCGAGACCAAACAATTCCACCATGGCTGCAGCTAAGGGTCCAATAAACTTGCATTATTACATTGATATTTGTGTTCCGAAAGTTTTTTCAACTGTGTTGTTAATATGCGATCCTCTTTGTAAGCCAATATAGATTTCTTATTCATCGTTAGTAATAATGTTATTTTCACTTATATTCATGTGTTATCATAGATTCGCAGGATATAAAATTTTTCTATAAAAATTTCATTTGTATTATTTTTAATTATATTTTTTTTTTTTTTTTTTTTGGTATGTTGAACAAGGAGATGGACTAAGCCAATAGATTTGTGGCTTATATGTCCTTTAATTATATTTTCTGATTATTTAAAGGAATATTTATTAGTTCCGCATAAATTAAATTACCTTGAATAGAATGGTTAGAATGTGCCCTTTTCTTAGTTTCTTGCACATACGCACTTTATAGTGATTAGATTTCTCTTCTTTTATTGTTTACTTTTTTTTAATACTGGAAAAGAATACTTATTTCGAACTTAATGTATGTGTCTGTGATATTAGCGTAACTTATATTTAAGTATCGCAGATCTGTTAATTGACAAGGCAATATAACGAAGATCTGTTAAATCACAAAGCTATGTAACACAGATCTGTTAAGCAAGCTCGTGTAAGTAAATTGTAAATTGTTTCTCTCCACAATTTTATAGAGTTGCCAGACGTCAAAGTTATTGCAACATATTGAGCCATTTTTAAAAAGAAAGTCGACTTCTTTTATATCCACAAGTGTCATCCACAATACGGCTAATATCTTACAATATTGTTGTCTATTGTTTACCGACACTTACGACAATAACTTGCGAAGGAGACCTGAGAAAGTTGGGAGTAACAACGCTGCTGCGCCGGACTCACCCTACGTCATGACAAAAAGTGCGCAGTTGAAACGTTCTAAATTGAAGAATTCATTACCTTTTCACCAATACCAAATAACATATGCCTTTAACAGTTCCGTAGAAAATGATAGAGCTTGGCTAGGAAATTTTTATGCGGACGGGAGTTTCGCCCCGTGGTACCTGATGCCCTGTATTTCATCTGTTGCAGTGTTCCCTTAATCGAAATTGCCTCTAAAGAAAAAGTTTTTGCCAGAAACGGAAGCTCTATACAATAAAGTTCATTTAAAATATAATATATAAAAAAAGGATGTTTGAACATCTTAGAAACATTGAAGGTTTCATACTAACTTAACCTACAGACAAGCAACGCTTTTGAATGGTTAAAACTTGGCTTTTCCTTGTAATCAAAGTAATTAAAAAAACAGATGTATTTTTTCTCATACACATTCTGAGTGACTTTTGTTCATTTTTAGAGACACTACGTTTGATTTTTACAAATCCTGAGAGAGAATGCTTCTATTTTTTATTTATTTTTTTGTTTGTATTTGATATGGATTGGACCTTTTAACTTAAATTTAGATCCATAATCCAGTAACTATATAGAAATGCATTGCTGATATTCATAATTTCACGTGATGATGAAATAATGATGCTTTTTTTACTAAATTTTTTGATTTTTTTGCTTTCTAGGTTATGTTTGACTCTTTTCTTTATTTCAATTGAGTAACACGCTGAAGTTGGTTGTATACACCCCAACGACAGCATGAAGACTGTTGGAGAATGCTTCTATGGGAAGAAATTTATCTCAGCTTTTGTTTACTCGTATCAAAACAGAGATGTACTTTTTCTCATACACATTCTGAGTGAGAGACTGTTGGAATGCTTCTTAGAAATTCTAAGATAACGTTGGAGCGCTTTTTGGTTCAATTTTTATGTAACAGCTACGCGATGAAGAGATGGTTGGGCAAAAATGATATAATTTGAATTAATTAGACAATTAAGAGACGGTTAACAGAAGTGGTGTAAAAGGGAGGGAGTTTCTACTACTATAAAAATAGACCTTATGCAAAGCACTTACTGCTACTGTACTGCCGTTCTTGCCGACGCCATCAGCCAAAATAACTGAGGATATATAGGGTAGGATAGTGACCAAATACCGCACCAACTGCACAGCGTTGAACAATATTATTCTACCTGTAAATGCACAAAGTATAAATCAACTCACCCCACTAATGTCAAAGTTGTGACAATATTTACAACAACACAAATATTATATTCGACATACTAATCCCAATAATGTCTTATGAAAACTTCAACTTTGCGCACCTTATCCCAAAACCATTAAACAAAACATTAAAAGTAGTAACAAAAGAGTACGAAGTAACAAGTGTAAGTAAACTATTTGTATTTGTATTAGACCGGAAGCATAAACTAATAGAGAAGATAAACATAATAACAAAAGCTCTGCCCCCTGCAAGATGCTCGAAAAAAACCGGACGTAATGAAACCAGAAGAAATTTACTTACTCCTCATTAACCCTCAGAGCAGATCTCAACAGTTTGAAACAACATTACACAATCATAGATAGCACAGCCCAACACACCATCAACGATGCAACATAACATGTGATCCCAAATAATTTGATCACCAAAACAGATATTCCAGCCAATTTCTTGATGCACATCCCTAATGGTTTTTTTTTTTTTGATTTAATACCACTGTTATTCTGCCTGTTTTCCACAGGAAGCAAAGAAGCCGGCGATCGTCATCAAACTATTAAATAAATGTGGGTATATCATCTCTTTTGATAATTATTTCTAATAAACACGTTTCAATAATGGTAAAAAAGTAGATAATCCTTATCGATAGTAAGGCAACCGATTAAGGGATGTTTATTTGACAGAGTGTTCTGTTAATAAATTCGTAACGCAATGTAATACGTCAATTACGTTTCGTGTCCTATCCCAAGTGTTTATTTCATATATGAATACAACTGTTTTTGGTTTCTATACAACTTAGTATATTTCTTCCTTATATCAACGCAAGCACAAATTTCATCTAAAATAGTTTTTTAACACCTGCCACGATTTACTTGTTTTTTGTCTGGTGAATTTTTCAACTTAATGCAATTAAAGCATATTTTGTGAGAAAAGCGTTAAAAAATGTAAATTTTATTCCCATTACTTAAGTTTAACCGCGGCTATAAGTTTTGCCGAACGACTGCGACTCTTGTGCGTTATTTCTTCTTCGCCTGGTAAAAAAACATGTCTATGTAGTTGTTTCCAACTGCTTGAATTAATTGATTGCATTATCTCCTCATCATGGACAACATCATACCCGCAATATTTTAAAGGTACTGGATTCGCTAAGCCGTCAATAAAAGATGCCGTAAAAGAAACCGTAAAGAAGGAAGGTGAGAGCTACTAATCGACCTTACAGATGTAGACAATCATTTGCCAGAACCATGCCGTAGTTAATTTCATTTAACTCATTGTTAACGAATATACGTAAAGCTTGAAACGTGTTATTGGCCCCATATGTGGGTCGCTGTAATTTATCGAAACGAAAAGGAGCAGGCAACTGGCTACCAAGTCGGCTAATTGTTTAGTAGTTTCTATAGGACTTAGAGCCTAGCGTGTGTCAAGCAGCTCTTTCTTCGCCGTATATGCGTAAAATTTTCACCAAATCTGATCAGACATCAGCTGCCGTCCCTTGATCATTATCATGCCTGGAGCACAACCCATAATTGCATAATTTCTATACATTCTACAGCTGTTTTCCTATCTAATTCAACTGGCACGCTTTATGTCCACACATTTTACAGCTGTTTTCCTTCTTCAGCTTTTGTTAACATTGTCGATTATTTTGATAAATTTACTAAGTGATAAGTATTTTTAGGAGCTATAGGGGTATATACGATTTTATCCTACCTTCTATATTTACTCTCTTTAGCTTAACTCAATTGCTACGTTTGATCACATTGTATTGTTTAAGTATCCAAATCTTGCGAACTGCCATTCGGACTATGCTAGTTTCGTTACGCTTGCAAATAAGTTCAGCATGTCTGATTGTCACTTTATTTTTTTTTTTTAAGAGCCAATTGATGTACTGTCCAAGTAGAAAAACTCTGAATTCTCCATATTGAATATAAATATTTGCGCACGTGTTATCGCTGACAATGCCAACTATTTCATACATGTTTATATACACGATATATAAGCAAGAATCCCACGAACGCATAACTTACAAATGCCTATAGGAAAGTACACGAAATTTTCTGATTCTCCAAAGTTTTTTATGATAGTTGGGGCTCTGTTCTGCATACATGTTCTATATGCAGGTTCTATTGCAGTGTTTCAATATGGCCAGAAATAGCTGTGGAAAAAAACTGAAAACATTTTTCAGGAGGGCAAAGCAGACGTTAATTTGTGTTAAAATCTGATGAAGGTAGTAGATTAGCATCTACTTGTATTTTCAAGGATTTGGAAGCGCCAACAAGCTATGCAAAAAGGAATATTATGACAGACAATGTTGTCGGTGCATTTTCGTTCATAATAGATAACCATTTTATAAAACATATAAGAGTGTGCATAGAAGAAGAAGATCACCGAATTTGGAGAAACGTTACAGTAACGTTATTGGGATTCTGTATGGTCGTGGAGCTTACGAGTTAAAAACTTTAAAATAGAGATATTTATGGTCAATAAGTTCCAAAATTCCAAATTTTATAGAAAAACTGTGGCTGGAGAAAAGTTAAACAAATTCTACGGTTTATTCGTTTTGATAGAAGAACCGAGAGAAGTAAGCGCCTAAAAACAGATAAATTTGCCTTGCTTTCGAAATATTAAAAAAGTTCATTGCAAACAGTCAAGCTTGCTATAAACCAGAGCAAAATATAACAGTTGGTTATTTCCCTCGACAGCTAGATGCAGGTCTAATAAACCCAAAACATTTAGCATCAAATTTTGGCTTGCATCAGATGTCAGCAGCAAACATATTAGGTCATTCTACCTAAGAAAAAAGGGGAAAGATAATAAAGCGAATTTTGAAATTATTTATTTCAATTCAAATTGTTGGAGCATTAAAATTAAATCAAATTATAATGCAGAAGATGGGAAAAATAAATTGAGGAATAATAATATATTAGTTAGGGGAAAAAGAAATCCATTATTTTTATGTGAACTTCAGGACTTTATTTAACATGCTTCGGATTGTCCGATTTGGG
>NW_023998465.1:1034596-1058044 GCF_014805625.2 Glossina fuscipes | reverse complement strand
CTGGTGCCAACAGCCGCGGTAACTCCAGCTCCAATAGCGTATATTAAAGTTCTTGCGGTTACAACGTTCGTAGTTGAACTTGTGCTTCATACGGGTAGTACAACTATAATTGTAGTTTGCGCTATACCTTATGTATGTAAGCGTATTACCGGTGGAGTTCTTAAATGTAATTGCAATACTTGTACTCTTTGCATATTTCTCCTATTTAAACCTGCTTCAATGCTCTTCATCGAGTGTTGTCGTGGGCCGATACAATTGCTTTGAACAAGTAAGAGTGCTTAAAGCAGGCTCCAAATGCTTGAATATTTTGTGCATATTTTGAATCGTTTTCTTTATTTGGGGAAAAATGAATAATGACCATCGTCAAAGCTTCTGAGTGAATATGTTGTTATGAAACTTCTCCAGCCATGTATAGAATGTGGAAGAAATATTACGACCGACAACTTCTTCACTAGCCTGGCGCTAGCGACAAAGCACATCTCTAAAAAAAAGCTCTCAAAAAAACTCTAGTGGAGACTATTAGAGGAAACAGAAACGAACTACCAAAAGCAGCCAACCAACAAATGGATAAACTGCCGCGTTTTTCCCTTCTGCTATATAAATCAAAGAATTGTTTTCTTACCAAATCAAATAAGAAAGTGGCTGTTCTAACTTTGAAGCACAAATTCGTGAAAATTCATGAAAGTAATAAAAAACTTTTACCGAAAACTATTAAATTTTCTAATAGCAAAAAATTTGATGTTACAAGACCCAAAATGTTCATAGAGGCCAGCTGCAACCTCACCAAATGCAAACCATCCTAACTGACACAGGATTTGTCAAGTGCGACTTTGTCACAATAACAAAACGTATAATATTTAATTTCAATTTTAAATTTGCAAAAAATTTACGTAATGCATGTAATAATGCGTAAAGTACTTTTTTCTTGTTTTCTTTATTATTTAATATTTAGTAATAACATATTATATAACTTTAAATAATATAAAAAAATATTAAAAATTAATTAGTCATTTCGACTGCTTTTGGGAAATGTAATATAAGCGGTTTTAGTTGTTCTAGCGTTAAAAAGAGAGTGCAACCATGCACTGACAGGTTGTTAAGCCCTCGGAGCGGAGAGTATTTAATGAAGGGAGATGTCTTGACATTATTTTTGTCGGTTTGTCGGCCTTAGCTCGATTTTCGGAACGAGAGATGGGGTAGAGCGATTAAAGAGTGAATGGTTGCGAAAGAAAAAGAAATAAAACGCACATTGAAATATTGTGAAACGTCAACAAAGAAATATTGAGTAAATTAAGATATGCGATTTTAATTCGTCTATGTGGTTGATTGACTCAGTCGCTCCGCAGCATTCACTTGTGAATGTTTGAAAATGTAAGGGTCTTTATGTAAAAAGAAAAATTATTTAATTATTGAAGTGAATGAAAAAAAAAGATAAAAAATACGTGCCATTTGCGTAAGGGAATGTAACCACGATAGAAAATACAAATCAAGAAATTGCTTAAGAAAATAAGACACTAAGTGAAGTCTAGAATATTAAAAAGAATTCTTGCAATACTATTCTAATGTAAATTCTGCGAAATCTTACTAATGCATATTTGTAAAGTGTGCAATGACAATAATAACAACAGAAAAGCACAAAAATGACTTTCAATGAAGTTTACTATGCTTATTTGTAATGACAACCAAAACAGATTTGAGTTTTAAATAAAATGCACAGATTGGGAAATATATAGGAGAAATAGAAGAAACTTTTTCTTATGATATATGTTTTTGAGAAAAGTAACGTTTATGTACTTGAATGAATGAATGAAGAAAAATAAAAATACAAAAAATTAAACTAATTCCTAAAAACTGGACACTTTAATTTGTTTGTGTTACTGTATGGTATACAGAAAGATGCAAAACGACAATGTCAGGCATGAAAATTCAGCTTTACATTTACTGCATAAATGTCTAAAGCTATAAGGGAGACATACATGGGATCAGGCTTTTAAAGCACAAAATATACGAAAAATTATACTCCAGATGGATGTAACGGAAAGTGTACAATTTAGTTGTAATAGTCTGAGGAGTGTCAGTGATCCAAAAATATGAATCCACTCCTACATTTCACGAACTTGCTAGCTCAGCAAAGGCATGTGCATCGGTCTCATACGCCTGCAACCCTTCTAAAGTGGAATTTTCGAGTTGCCATAAAATTTTTTATAAACAGACAGGAAGGATGTAGACACTATTACGTTATTTATGCGACAGTAATAGAACCCAAAGCTCGTTCCATTCATTTTCCATTCCAAGGAAATGATGCGGGCGGCCTTTGTCCACCTTTTCAAATTCAATCGTAATCTGAATTTTTGTGTTCCCTAGAAGATTTTTATCCTTGCTCCCAATGAGCGTGTCGTTAATATAAATTGCTAATTTTAATTTTCCGTCTTGTTACTTCTTATGCAGATAGAACTCATTTTCAACGACTGTTTCACGTAGCCAAGAAGATCATCTTTTACGTGCGTTATGTCCACCTTAACCAAATGCATTTTATGATAAATAGTAGTAGTTGTTAGCATTGTAGAGCACGTTACTACAGAAAAACAGCATCTTTGTAATCAATACTAAATTGCTAAATATATATCTTCGCTATCAATTTGGCTGTGCATATTCCAAGGTCATCATCTTTATTTCTTTTAAACGTAAACACCCATTCTCACCCTATGGCTTTCCGGCCGTTTGGAAAATCAACCGAAGTCTTTTTTTCGATAACTAGATGTGCACTCTCTTCAGTGCATTTTTCCAATTAGTTAAACTCGGCTTTAATGAAACATTTTTTCTGTTTATGGAACTTAGACAATACTCAAGATGTTATATCATTTATTCAGATTGTCCGCTTTCCACAACATGCAAATTTAAGTCTTCCTGGGTCCTTCCTTCTGAAAATGACGTCACTTTTCATGATTATCGTCAGTACCGTTGTCCTCCCTCTTAAGAAAGGATTACTCTTCTTCCACTTGATTATGTATATAATTTTCATCGCATTCTAGTGTTGTACTATTATCTACACTTTGATTGTTAGGATATGTTTCATCTACACACACAACCTAGTTTCTGCTAGGTCTACACAACACTTTGCGGATGACAAATCCGAAAGCAACAAAAATTCATATAGTTATTACAAAACCTATTATAATATAGAACCCAAATATGTTTAAAGAACAAAATTGTTAACATGTGAATTAGCGTTGATCAGTCCAAACATATACATTTGGACTGACACTATTTTTTATACCTTTTGCCTATTTTTCCTTTCAAGCACTTGGAACTTGAAGGAAACATGAAACTAATTAAACAAGACAAGATTTTAGTCGATTGACTGCCATTGCAAAATTTTATTACGTATTTATAGAACAATTAAAACGAATAACAATAATATTTTCGTGCAAAATAATAAATTTGTGCTTACACTAACAAAATGCATGCATTCACTTCTTTTACACGAACGTATATAAGCACATTTGACAAATCGAAAAAATTACATAAGTTACAGACAACGTGATCGCTTTTTTATTTTTGTGTATACTTTTTTCGTGTCCTTTTTTGAATGAAATTAAAGATTAGGTGTAGTAGCATGTTACTCAATTATGATGCTGCATAGAATTAATATTCTTAATATTGCATATACTTATGTATGTACAACTGTTGTTCTTAACAAACGCATTGGAGTTGTTTTAACAAAATACAAAAATTTGAACGATATGTGCACCTAGATATGTGTAGGGTGGTTTTTACAAATTTTTATTTATGAATGATTGCTGAAAATGTCAACACAAAATATTCAGCCAACTTAAAGCACTCTTTTGCTAACAACGAACTGGTTTAAGGAAAATCTCTCTAGAAAATGTCTTAGAAATACTCGATTGGAAATAGTAAAAATTGTAGAAGTTTTTTGTACCGTTTAGGTTTTGGCAAAAATGCGTTTAAAGGCTCGACACGTATTATAGACGCGATCTTTGGTTAAAATAAATTTTGTTAATTTTTCTTCGTCGGTTTGCAGTGCGAGGTCCATAAAAATTTTTTTCAGATTTGAATATTCCTTTCCGTGCTGTTTCATCCATTTGTTCATTGTCTAGGATAATTTCCCGCTTATAATTACAATAAGTTGACTAGTTTTCGTTGCGATATGAAAGAAACAGATGATATTAAAACTCTATTGTATCAAGGACACATAGACGGCTTCTCCTAAATTTTTTCCCTCGAATTTGTGGTAATTCTTTCCCGTGTTCGCACGAAAGATTATCTAGTTATCAGTTGAAACTTTGTGCTGTTTAAATCAAGATTCTCGTTCGCAGAAGCTCTTTAAAAATTTTTTTCTTTGGTCAGTGTGGCATGACTGTATTGAGTCAAAAAATTATCTAAAGCTGAAAACTTATCCTACTATCCAAGTCAGCTTATGTTTATGTTCTTTGTGGTGGCGTGATATTATTCTTAATTATTTAAAGCAGGCGTTGATCTGGTCTTCGTTTTCATATATCACGGTTTATTCTACCTGGTTCGAACTATTCCTGTTTAAATAATCATTACTAACATTTCGGTTGGACTCGGTAAGACCACGAATATTTTCATTAACCCATTCTCGAAAGTTGAGCAAAGTTGAAAGTGGCTCTTTAATGGAATGGTAGAAGTGGCTATTTGATCGAGAACTTTGGTGCAAGATTTTTCTTTTCCTTGCACACACATCGAAAGATTTCAATAAGGGTCGAGTGGTATCTTTCCGCCTATTCATTTGCCTCGCTGCTTTGGGTAGGTGTGAAATATATCTTAATTCCAAAAATTTTACTAAGGCGGTCTTAGGAATCCCCTCTCATTATGCGATGTAATCATGCGGTAAAATAATGTAAGACCTTGTGTAGAGTCCTTTTTAAGCGGGTCGAAGACGATTCTGTATTTTAAATAATTTTCAACTTTCGAGAATTTGTCAACGCAACTTTAAAATTTCAAGCCCTGAATCTCGAAAATAGCTGACTTGTAATTTGTTTTATAGAGGGCCCTCCATATTTATTTATTTTACAAATCATCCAGTTTCTGGTATATTCTTTGATCAGGCATCTAATGCGAGGAAAGTAAAATTTCTCTAAAATTTGTGGCCCATTTTCCCTTGGGTATTAAGGGGCTCGTTTGTTTTTGTCCCCAATAATTTTACAATTCCTCTGTGGATCAGTTATGTCTTCAACAGCCTGTTGAGTAATTCTGATTTCGTACGAAGTGAAGTGTGATAAAAATACCGCCTTGTATTTTTGTGACAAATCATTCACGCATCTTTATTCCGTTAATACACTTTTATATTTGAACATGCCTTCAGTACTTCTAATTGTAATCATTAATTACTAATACGAGAGACGTTTAGAAGGGCTTTAATATTTAGAGGGTTTTAATCTGGTTCAGCAGAGTGGATGATGCTGTCAGAATGAATACATTAACCTTGTTAATCTTCTAAATCCCATTACCCGTCACGGTTTCAAGTCCGACGGTAGGACCAGATTGAATACTGATCTAATTTCTCATGCTGTCATTGTAACTTCATCACTTAAAGTGTCAATCTGGTTTAAATCCGATTCCAATCGCGAAAGGGCATCGATTTTGCTGACTTATATATGATTTCGCAATTATATTTCTCAACTGTAGATTTCCATCTTTTTCACTCTCTATTATGATTCTGGTTACCTGACGCACATGTTAGCGCTTGAAAGCCAACATATATTCTTATCTTCTTGGCTCCATACAAATATAATAGCAAGTTGTTTAGGGGCCAGAAGTGAAATTTTTCTCCATGTTATTCGAACAGCGTGAGATATACGCTATCTACCGCCAAACAATGTTGGGGCAACACTAGTCGCATCGGAGTATCGGTTGTCAAATTTAACGGTTATTAATACCTTTGATGACATTAGCAAACTTTTAAGATCATTGAGAGCATACAATGCTTCTTCAGTGAGAGTTATCAATACCTTCCTAGGTTCGTCTTAATTTGAGTGCTTCCCTTCCTAGTTAGCTTCGTTAATGGTTCCGCGATGCGTATATAAATTGTAATCAGGAAGCTTTTTAGATCTTTCAGCGTTTTGGAGGCGTCAGCCTGTGAATTTTAAAATCATACCTCTGAACCCAAGAGCTGGGTTTTACCAAATATACCTGAGATTCGAGTCTAACAGCCTTGAGAACACATCTTCTAGGTTGCATAGATGGTCATCGACGTCGTTACAAAAACAATTATGCCTTTGTTGCTCTTTGCAGTATGTATGATTTCACTTATGGTTCTCAGCCCTGTCCAATTTCGAATATTACGCAGCCATGACATTTGTTTTCTGCCAATTTGTCTACTCCCTACTATACGGCCTTCCAATATTAAGCGCAGGAGGTCATATTTTTCTCCACGTACCATGTGTTGAAAATACGCAATTTTTCGCTCTATAACATACTTTAACAGCTCAAGCTTAGTGTTTATTCCTCTTAGAATTTCGACATTGGATGTGCGATTTGCCCGCGATATAGTTAGAATTCTGCGATTACCAAACATCTCAAAATCTTCGTCTATTTATTGTACCAATTTCTAATGTCCACGTTTCTAGGGCATACAAAACCACCTACAGTACAATGTATTTGATGAAATGAAGACGAAGAGGTAGGCCAATTTCCCGAAAGATGATGATTTGATGGCACTCCTAGGAAGGTACTGGCTTTTTTAACGGTTATTCCAAATTTTTACGTATCAAAATGTAATCTGTTTGATTTCGCATGACATTCTCACTGGTCACTGGCGACGGCAAATTCCTGTGACATACTTTTGATGGTGTGAAAAATAGAATAATTGTAATTGAAACTGTATTCATTCGTTCTAATCCAGCTCGTGGTTTTTACAGATAAGTCTAATTTTTATTTGATTTCCTTTCATATATTTTTTCAATTACATTATAATGTAATGAAGTAAGGGATGAGGTGTAAGTCGTGCTATGTTTGATTCCCTATTCTGCTCGGCTTCATAAGCGCCAAGTCTGTCCGTCTCATAAAGTGCCAATAAATCTCGGCAAGAGACGGTCCCTATGATTTAAGCTTGTATTTTAGTTTAGCAAGTTAAACGCTTTTGAATTGCTTGTAAGATAACAATTAAAATTCTTTATTCAAGTTTGCACTATTTATACTTAATTCTACCAGGTGACATTATACTAACGTAATCACTAATTAATTGGGGCGCCTGGTATCGTATTGCATTTCGAAATGCAGTTGAAGTGCGACAAAATTTTTGTTTTTCTTTTTTTGCTACAGAATTATGCATCCGCTTCAAAGTGGATTGGTTTGCAGTTTTTCATTTCTAAATATTTGTAATTTTTGTGTTTCTCCTCTTAATTAGATTTGGTTTTCTTAAATAAATTTAGTTTACATCTATTGTATTGTATCTCTTAATTAAATTTTTATGTACAGTTTTTGGTTTATCTTTAATTTGTATCGTGACATTGGGTTCTTCTATATCTATTACTTCGTATGGTCCTTCATAGGGTTTATCTAATCTTTTCCTGTTGTGTTTCTTTAATAGGATTTGATCTCCTATGTTTATATCGATTGGAGTAGTGTAATTTTCTTTTGATAGTTGTGTTCTTGCCGCTTTTGCTTTTTCTAAAAATCTTTTAGCCTTTTCTAAAGAATATTTTAATTTTGTTTTTAGCTCATTTATGTAGTTTTCTGGGTTGTATGTAGGATTTGAATTTAATATTGTTTCGTTGGGCATGTATGGCAATTTTCCGTATATCAATTCAAAAGGTGTATATTGTGTTTCTACGTGAGGGGTAGTGTTATATGCGAAAGTATAGTATGGTATCCATTTATCCCAATCATTGTTTCTTGCAAAGGTTAAAAGGTATTCGTTAAGAACTCTGTGATTTCTTTCAATTGTACCTAAGGTTTCGTGGTGGTAGCGGGTTGAGAACTTTTGCTCGATATTTAGTAATAGACAAATTTCTTTTATTAGTTCATTGTTGAATTCTGTTCCTCTGTCAGATTTTAATGTTTTAAATTGGCCGTATTTAAGTATTATCTCTTTTGTTAAAATTTTGGCAAATGATTTTGCGCTTTTATCTGCAATAGGATGTGCAATTATATACTTTGTTAATTCGCATTGGATTGTTAATATATATCCGAAATTATTTGAAGGTTTTATTGGTCCTACTGTGTCTATACTTAGTGTTTCAAAAGATGTGAACGGTGTATCTGTTATTGTGAGAGGTTCTTTTGTATGTTTGGTTTGTTTGCTTGTTTGGCAAATGTGGCATTGTTTTATATAATTTTTTATCATCTTGAACATATTGCGCCAGATGTATTTTTGGCTTAATTTTTGGAATGTTTTTCTTATTCCGAAATGTCCTGAGTGTGGGCAAGTGTGGTATTCTACTATTAATTTGCACTTTTCTTTATCATCATATAATCTTTCTCTTTCTTTGTATAATAGTATATTTATGCGGTACTTTTAATATTGTTGAATTTTTCTTTTAATATCTCTTTGGATATGTATTTAAATATATCATCACGTAGACTTAATGGATAGCCTAAGGAATTTAATTTGTTTAGTTTTGATGTCAATTTTTCCAAGAGCGCATCGAAATGGTCTGGATATTCATTACACCTCGCACGTGTGCAGTTTAATTCTTTAACATTTTTAATTATCATATCTTTCATACCGCTTTCGAATTTGAATTCTAATTTTTTTGTGTTCTTAATGTCATTTATTGACGTGCATTCCCACATATTTAGTTGTTCATTGAGTGTATTCTCTTTTGCCGATTTGCTTCTGGTTATGAATAACGTCTTTTTAATCCGTTCTTGGTCTTCCTCTCTGGATATTGGAATCATCATTTTTAATACATCCGAATTTATATTTATCGTTGATAAGGCGTCAGCGTTAGCGTTTCTTGAACCTTTTTTGTAAATTATGTCGAAATAGTAGTCCGATAATTCTATTCTTATTCTGGTTAATTTTGAGGTGGGGTTTTTGTGGGAGAATAGTGCTACTAATGGTCTGTGATCAGTTATCACTGTGAATTTTTTGCCGAATAAGTAGGGTCTGAAATGTGTTATTCCAAAGTGGATTGCGAGTAGTTCTTTTTCTATAATTGGTTTGTTTTTTTCATGCTTGTTTAGGGATTTGCTTGGATATTGTAATATGGGTGGTTTTGTTTAGTTTGTTATTGAGTTCTAGGAATGACTGATTACATTGGGTTGTCCATTCGAAGTATTTACCTTTTTTCAGGAGATCGTTTTTTGCCATGTTAGCAAAGTCTTTCATAAATTTTCTGTGATAAATTTTCTTGATAATTTGGGTTGGGGTTAGCTTTTTATTGTTTCGTACTTAGCCGGATCTGGTTTTATGCCTTCGGGTGTTATTATGTGTTCTAAATAGGTAACCTATTCTGGTTGTAGGAAGTTGCATTGGGATGGATTTAGTCTTAGGTTGTATTTGTTAAATCGTGCTAGTATTTTCTTTAGATTTCTGCTGTGATGCTCAAAGCTACATCCGTGTATTATTATGTCGCCTACGACATATAAAAATGCTTCGGTGTCTAGTCCTGATAAAGCTATGGTTAACATTCTTTGAAAACTGTTAGCGAAATTTTTAGTCCGAATGGAAGTCTCGTGCATTGATAATGTGCATTTGCTGCTGAAAAGGCGGTTAAGGGTCGCGAGTTTTTGTTCAGTTTTATTTGATGAAATGAGTTTGTCATGTCCAAAGTGGAGAAATATTTTGCTCGTCCTAGTCTATCTAGGATGTCTTCTAATCTTGTAAGGAGGAATTTATCGTTTCTATTTTCTCGTTTAGTTTTCTGTAGTCAACTGCTAGTCGCCATTTCTTTATGTCTGTCTGATTTTTTTGGGTACTACTAAGAGTGGTGATTTATAGGGGTTAACTGAGGGTTCTATAATGTTTTGTTGTAATAATTCTTCTACCTGGGTATGTATGGTGTCAGTTTGTGTGTTGGGTAATTTATAGTTTGTTATGTACACTGTTTTATTGTCGTTTGTTTCTATGTTTTGTGTATACAAATTATTTGCTGTGAGCGGTTCATTTTCTAGGTGGAATACTGTGGAATACTGTGTATTGTGACTTCTTTATCTAGTGTATTTAATATTTTAATGTGTTCGTGTCCGTTTTTTGGTGTTATTGAATTGGCTAAAAATATTCCTTTTTGTGTTCTTCTATTTAGTACTAAAGCGTCGTTGTCTATTTTGATATCTATGAGGACTATAATTTGGCATCTTGGGGGAAGAAATATGTTGTTTTTATTAAGTATTTCATCGTATATGGGGACCTGAATTTGGTGGTCGTGTGTATTAACTGTAAGAGAGAAATTTTCATAATTTATATTGCAAGCATACTTGTGTAGGAAATCTGTTCCTATGACTCCATCGGTTTTTATCCGGAAGTTTTGGTCTGCTAGCTGTATTTTATGTTGAGTGATTTCGTTTCCTAGATTTATATTCAAATGTGTAGTTCCCAATGTTTCTATACGTTCGTTGGTTATTCCTGTTAGATTAATACATTGTGTGTTGTTTAGTGGGTAATCTTCCAAAAGGCGTGCTTTGCAGAGGCTGATGTCTGCATTTTTAATATCTAGTAATATATATTTGGATAGTTTTGAGAGAGAGAAGATATGGGAGTTGGCTTGTTTTGTGTACTCGGTGGATACCTGGTTTAAGTGTTTTGTCCCGAATTCAGGGGCATCGATAAGGAATCCGGGTGAAATCCGTTTCCCTGGTCTTCTATTGCATGTATACGGTTGTTGTGGTTGTTGTTTCTTTGATTTCTGTTATTATTGATAGTTGAAATTTCTGTTATTATTATTGTTTCTATTAAAATTGTTGTTATTGTTATAATTCCTGTTTTGATTATTGTTGTGATATTGGTTTCTGTTGTTGTGGTTAGTATAGGAGTTTTTGTTTTTGTTGTGGCGATTGTGTGAATTTTTCTTTTGGTAATTTATTCTCACTACCTGAAAATTTGTGGGATAGCTCTTCATGGTTATTTCACCTACCCAAATCTAAAACAAAATATCGATCAAGTTTCTTCCGGTCTAAATTTTATAAAATAAAACCAACAATAGTTTGTCAAATAACTGTCATTCATGAAAATATTCTCGCTAGACTTTCTTCGTATACATGTCATAGCTTAGGTGTTTCGCTTTGTAAAACGCTCTTTTTATAAACATCGAGATAAATACCTCCAAAAATATTTAATTAATGCAACATGAAATAACATTTGTAAAGAATCATTTATTTCAAGCATTGCACTCAGGTGCTATTAATTTCACAAAATGAGGTCCTACTGAAAGCGGTTAAAACGTTTTTAGATTAATTGCAAGTCATAAAAGCAAGTCTACTAAAACATAACAAAAAATTCCAATGTTGTTACCAGGTTGTTCGCGTTTCTGTACCCTATATTTAACTTATCTTCATGAATTTTTAGGACATCGCGGTTGTCAGCTAATGTCTTGTACGTTTCAAATCGAATTTTGGGTCAAAAAAAGGTTCTTCTTTACATGAAGCCTCTTAGTTCAAGGGCTATATGTTTATATTTGTTTGCTTTTCTACAAAGAATACACGCTTAGAATTATGTTCCGATTTGTCAACATCAGTTTCTTTAGTCGCGTTTACACGCTTTACAGACAGAACGGGACCCCCTCGCAGCATTATGAGCGTTAATGGACGAAGTTTCGTAGGTGCAAGACGTGCACTTAAACGTCAATGTATTCAATTTATGAAGAATGTTACACACGAAGTCATCCAAACATATTTCATTCACGGATTTGAATGGTCACATGTGCTGATATTTATGAAAGTGGTCTAAGTCATATATTTCTTGTTTCCAGATATTTAATGAACTGCATTTGAGTAAATCAAAAAAAACTGATTAATGGAAAATTTTTATGGACATGAAATTTTAAGTGGATTTCATACCAAAATGTTGTTTTTAAACTCTGAATTGACTTAGAACACTTTCAAAATTAACTGAATATCCTACAAATGACTTAAAGTAGTAAAAAACTAGACGTTTCTGAAAGAATGGGGGTATGTGTGGTACTAAACATATAAAATCTTTATGTTTTTCTTCCGTTCCGTGGAGGAGTATAACGGAATTAGTTTAATATTTTCGTATATGTTTGGTTTTCCTCTTTTAGGTAAAATACCAAAAAAATGCAATTTAGAATTATTTAAAGAAATTTATAAAACTTCCTATTAGGTAAACTTTTCAAGAATTTCGTCAATTGATATTTCAGCCAAGAGACAGATTCCCTCGGGATATTTTTTATTCTTGCTATCGTTGATTTCGTCGAAATATAATATGGCTAGGACGCGCGTTTTACCCAAAATGTGTTTTTTATTCTACACTTCTGTCAGTTCATAATGCTAAGGATGGTAGATGCAACTTGCTTTTTCTATTTTCATTTTTATCGACCCAAAATGACGATAATTCGATAGAAAGGAAAGACCAGATCCCAGAAATTTGTTATCTATCGTTTCGTTATTATTTGATGACTGAGCAATTTCCATCCATGTTAATGCTACTTACGTTTTTAGCTCCAACAAGCATCACTGCTTTGGCATTTACTAAGTGGCACTTCTTTACTTACCATTATAAAAACCGTTTCCGAAAATTTGTCCGATGGAAAAGAGTCAAAGTGATTCACCTTTAATTGCCACTTAAGAATATTTGACGGCTGTTCGATGAAAACAGGAATACCTCAAGTCAATGCAAAATGGAATGAAATTTATCATGAACGAAAATTTACCATCCAATGCATGGTAATTAGATCATATTGTGAGAACCTTCAAGCGCCTAGATAAAGTTATTTGAGTAGTCGAAACCAAAACCGACTTAGAACCAATCACTCGTCCAATCACTAAATTAAGTTTAATACCGTTGTAAAATTGAACAATTTTCTAGATTTATCGTAACTTACTATTTAAAGTCTATATTTTGCTAACTACATTTCCCATTTTGAGATTTTTTGTTAAAATTCATTATTTATGTTTCTTTATTTTAGAATCGATATAGAACGATAGCCAAAAATTCATAAATATCAATTATACGATCGTCATCATCCTGTACTGTTTTTCTGAATCTTCCCTTCCTGTAATCGTCGCCGCCGTCTTGGCTTTGTTCGAACCAATAATTACTGTGCTAATTGTTTAGCACGAAGCCACCAAACAGGTGAATGTTCCTCTATATTTTGATGCTTCGATTACGATGGATTTCACCAGCCACTGCTTCACTGTTCCTCAATCTCGAAAGATGGAAAGTTGAAATACCTATTCTCAATTAGCTGTCCGAATAGTACCGTAGTATTGCAATATCTAAATTGTTAGCAAATACCATATCCAGCTGATTACTGAGGGAGTGACAGGTTAAATTAAGCTCTATTATGCCCGGGATAAATATTCGTCAAAAATTCGTCATATCTACTAGAATACTGAGATGAAAGAGGAAGCCTTTCTGTCTAGGCTCCACACTATATTTGTCGATATGATACGATACACCTATCATATAGTCTAAGTGACATGGAAATATCTTCTAGGAGACCAACATGCTGCTGATAAATTGAAATGGCAATTTTGTTCGCAGTTTGAATAAACGGTTGGTATGTTTGAACACAATACGCAAAATTTCAATTTATTTCAATTCCGCCTTACTACGACTGGAGGACCTTAGAGCGACTACAGGAGGTGGTGCGCAATTAGCAAAGAGAATCCAACCACCTGACCTAGAGGATCTATGAGACCTGGGTGCGTCGAAATTATCGTAAAAAATTTCAGAAAAACGCATATTTTGCTCAAACCACGGTATACAAAACGCTAACACGTGAAAATCAACAGTTGAATTTCTGATGTTTGCATCCCGAAGCTTTATACTTAAACCACGAACGTTTTGATAAAACAATTGTAGAAACTGCTAGCAACTAATTAATTTTTTGCCCCCAGAAAATTGACGAATTAAGCCACCTACAACATTTGCCTTACCCACGAGACCTACGCGCCTTCGGTGATCAAAGCACTCAGACAACCAGCCGCTTATTTAGCGGTCGGACGTAGCGCCAGGCTTCGCTAGATATTGCTTGAATATTCTATATTGACGTAATGGCATTTAAGATTAGACCTTTCTTGCAAATATTAAAATATTGTTAAATCAATAATAAATAAAGATATTTCACAATCAATTACATATTGTTTTGAAAATTTACGTGTAATATTGGTATATCTTCTGGACTGCTTTGTTATAATATTTATTTAATAGCTAATCTGCAGTACAAACAACGGAAGCACGGGTAATATAAGTATAGTCGCGGCATTATTATTATATTTATAGCGCTATTGCTCCGAATCTTCACAAAATCAAGAACGCGCTTTCGGTAATTTACGCGCAAATAACTTTCATGATGATGATCCCTACTAAGAACAATCTTATGCAAATGAATTTATTTATTTACTTATTTACTTACTTATACATGAAATTCAACTAAGCCAAATTAACAGTTGAATCAAGTAAATCTTAATAGTTTATCTTATACTAATTATTTTAAAAGCTAATATACAACATATAGGAAAATGTGAAGAAAGAATAATAAAAACAGAGTAACTTAAAATAATAATTCATGTATAAATAAATAAGAAAGAAAAAAAAAAAGAAAAAAAAGCATGTACAAAGCTAGCACAGAAGCGCACCCACATAAAGAACAGATCAAGGGTGCAAGTGAACTCCTAAACCATTGCAAACATGCATAAGCTTGGCAACCGACAACGTTAAGAACACCATTTAGTTTTCGAAATAAAAAAAAAAAAATGAGAATTTAAAAATGCAAGTTCGTTTAAGTACTCCATAGGTAAATCGCGCGCATTAAACAAACTTGCTTTAATAGACGCTTAAAGAATTCGATATTGAGAACAAGTAATAGGCATCATTTAGGTTCCTGCAAACAACTCTGGGCGGGCTAAACACCTCATAATTGTGTTTACATTGACTAAGGTTAGTAAAGATGCAGAGCCTAGAGAAGCGGTTAGGGACATTAAAGCTTATCTCACCAAGTAATGCGGGGGAGTCTATAGAACCATTTATTACTTTGATTAAGATGGAAACGCCAAGAATAAATCTACGTTTCTCGTGACCGTAAGCATAACAGAAGCAACCTATTTTCATAGGGGGGAAGACAGGCAATCAGGCCCTAACCCAAATTCTTAAGGGAAAACAGCAAGAATTACTTTTGAACATATTCAATTGAATCTACATAGCACCTATATGAACGAGACCACAAAACAGAGGCATACTCAACTATAGGTCTAACCAAACCCATATACAACCTTTTCGTAATATAAGGATCATCAAGCTCTTTGGACTATCTCTTTATAAAACCAAGCGCGGACCTAGCTTTGCTTAACGAGAGTTCAATATGCAAGTTAAAACGTAACTTTTGGTTAAATAGAACGCATCTGTGAACGAACCCACATACTACTACTAGTGCGAATCAGTGAAATACTGAATAATGAATGACTTCCTTCTTGAGAAAGAAAGCTTCTTACATTTATTTAGATTTAATTTCATAGAATTAAACGAGCACCATCCAGTCAAAGTATTTAGGCCAATATGAAGGTGATGTGATTGCGATTCTATGGAAAAGGAAGAGCACAGCTTCGCATCATCAGCTTACTATAAGATCTGGCTGGATTTAATCACCGATGACCATTAATGCCTTGAGGAGCATCACACGTCATACGAAATTTAATCGAGGTGATGAAGTTGAACAGAACCCTGAATGATCTCTTGCGTACATCCGAGGTTACCCACCATAGGCCTAGAGTTTAAAGATCAAAAAGTTATGGTTAACCAAATAAAACGTTATAAAAGGCCTTGAAAATATGACAAGTAAACTCTAACAGATTGGTGAACGAAAATCTTCCTTAACGAAAGCCATGTTGGAGAGGAAAAATATACGATTTGATGGCAAAGGCCATATTCTGAGTCACAATTCGCTCGAACACTTTCGGTAAGACACTCAACTTGGCAATACTTCAACTGGTTGTCTATTTTTATGTAAATAGGAATAAGCAGATTACTCTTCCAACGCAAAGGGAAAACACCTAAATTCAAAGACTGGTTGAAATTCTTTGAAATAACACCACACAGCTCGACAGCGCATGATTTAAGTACGCATGATTGAATTCCATTAGGTCCAGGCGCACAACTAGACTTTGGAAAGCTTAAACCGTCATTTTCTGAATTGACCAGACTAGAAATTTAAACTGAATTGGTTATAGGATATTGGTAGCGTACATTTAAATCGGAATTAGCAGTCGAAGAGTTTCGTCGGAAGTATTCAGCAAAGAGATTTGAGGTTTCAAAATCATCAAGAACTTTAAGTAATTTAGCATGTCTCTTACGTAAGAATACCCAAGTAAGCCCACATACCTAAAAAGCATGTGCTTTTTCATTTTTCTTACCGTTCGTGTCTTAACTGCTTTTGTTGTTGTTAATATTTAACCAAATGATTCTAAATATTTTAATTGACATCAAGAACAACGAATAACGTTGAACAGCGTTCTGCTGTAACAAAGCGTACGACTTTTAAGACAATACAGTGACGCATGGTTATGTATATATTTTTTTTTTTTCGAGTAAATAGAAAAGATATGTTTTCATAAGCATTACGTGTACTTGTCAGTATATATATATATACACGTTACTAATATAATTTATTGCATATCTTTACGCGTAGAAATAACATTTTTAAAACATTCGGAAGAAATGAATCTTAAATAAAATTTCACCCTTTTATGTCTACGCTACAACTTTCTATGTATGTAAAGAGATACGCACGGTACTTAGTACCCCCACCGCAGGATATCAATGAGACGGATATTCAAACTTGCTTAGTGAAGGAAAATATCTATAATGTGTATTTAACATAACACATAAATTCTTTTTAGACATTACCAAAAAGCTTCCTGCGTCAAATGAATCTCGGCTGAGATGTTATACCCTTATCTACCGTTTTCTAGCTTCTCTAACACATTAACAAATGTTTTATTTATTTATTTACTTACACATGAAGCTCAACCAAAACATATTAACAGTGGAATTCAATTGGCTCTTGGAAGTGAATCCAATACTAATTAACTTTAAAAACTAGTATAAAGTATGTAAGGAAATAAAGAAACAAAAAAATTAAATAATAATTCATTTTTAAAAAATTAAAAAGAAAAACAAAAAAAAAAGTATGTACACAACTAGCATAGAGGCACGTCCACAACCCGTACAGAACCCAATTGCAAGTGAAGCCCATAGCTTTTTCAAACATGCAAAACAATACCAGTTCATTTATATCATAATAAGATGTTAAGATTGTAAGTTATTTTAAATACGACATAGGCAAATCGCGTATATTAAGCAAACTTGTTTTGATAGTCTTTATAGAATCCCATATTGAAATTAAGTGATAAACAACATTTAGGTTTATGCGAACACCTCCAAACGATTTAAAAAGCTCATAATTATATTCACATTGATACGGCTTAATGAACAAAAAGTGTCTGGATCAATGAAATACTCAGTATTGCAAGGCTTGCATCTTGAGAAAGAAAACTTCTTTTATTTTTTTAAAATTAATTTCGTAAAATTTAACGAGCACCCTGTAACCAAATTATTTAAGTCAAGGTGAAGCTAACACGATTGCGATTCCAAGGGGGAGGAAGAAGACAGTATAACGTCGTCAGATAAGATCTGGTTAGATTTAATCTGAGGAGATCATTAATGTATAAATTGAATCAAAGGGGCCTTGAGGGATGCTAGCTGTCACAGGAAATTCATCCGAGGTTATAAACTGAAACAGAACCTTGAATGATATGTTATGCAGATAAGAGCTTATCCAGCATGGTTTAAGTATACATGATGAAATCAAATCAGCCCCAAACACACAACTATATCTTACAGACCTGAAACCATCCGAAACGTCATTTTCTGAAATGACCAAGTAAGGAATCGAAACGGAGTTAGCTATCGAATACGGTAAATCGGAATGAGAAGTTTACAATTGTCGTCGAAAGTATTGAGCAAAGAGATTCGAGGCTTCAATATTATCAACGGACTCAGAGCCATTGAAAGAAACATGCGAGGGATTTAAGGAGATTTTTCTTTTGGAGTTAACAAACTTAAAAAAGTATTTACGATTAGCAAACAGCGAGGATTTTATGAACTGAAGGTATTTGCAATAATATTGGCTGAGGAAATTAAATCTATGCCTTGCAGCTGAAAAAGCGAAATAGTTGCAAGCAGAGCCACTTTTCGAAAATTTTTTGAAATGTTTGCTTTTGCTATTTTTACATTATTCAATGTCTTGTTAAACCACGGAGCACATCTGCTTCGATGTCGGGAGTGCTTGACCGGAACGGATGCATAAATGGGTTGATTTAATATTTTGTAGAAAGATGACAGTAAGCTTTCAATATTTCCAATTGAGAGATTAAGCACAATATGTCACAAATGGGATTTTAGCACAATGTGTCAAAATTTGGATTTGGAACGTTAGAGCAGCGAACCATCATCCTTGCGATGAAAGAAAATACACTTTGTTGGATGATAAGGATCCTCAGGTAAACTAAAAGGTGGACAACGATTTACACTAATCTCGGGGAATTGGCAAAGATCGATCATTACAATTAGAGGTACCGTTGTATTGAATTAAATTATGATCGAATAATTCATTAAAGAAGACAACAGCTCTACCAGATGTTGAAGTAGGAATCAAGTAGACACAATTGTCACTGTAACACCAAGTGGCAAATTGAAGTCACCCAATGCTAAATCGGTAGGTTTAAACTGCTTGGCAACTTCACAAATAAAGACGGCCTGATTCTTATATATGGAGGTATCCGAAGTTGGGGGAATATAGGAGCAGCTCACATATAAGTGTTTATTAGGAATTTTCGCTCAAGTAGCAATAAATTCAACGTAGGGAGTGGTGTAAAATTCAATTCAGTAGGACGGAATTGCCGAATATATGGCAATTAAAGCACCACCACCAATGCGATTCAATCGGTCCTTTCTTAAAACCTGGAATTATGAACAAGTTCCGACGAATTTTGATCAGGCTTTAACCAACTTTCAGTGAAGGCCAAACAGGAAAACTCCGTGCTCACTGAATTTAGGAGAGTAGAACGAATTACTGAATTTAGGCTCCTAATATGTGAAATGAATAGATTCCATTTTGATAAATGAGAGTTAAGGGGCCTGAAGCAACATTTAGATTTTGAGGAAGAAAAGGCTATTGCAATAATATGACGGGGTCGATCACGAGGGATAAAATCCTTAATTTAGGATCCAACTGGCCACAATTTAGTCAAAATTTCCATGCTTTCAGTCAGAACTAGCACTTTAAAAGACGAGATTGCTCTAAATTGAGACGGTGCAAATTTGAGAATGCTAACACGCTTTAAATTAACTGATGAGACTTTCGCGGCCAGATATCTTTTTTTGTTATCCACGCATGTATTTGATGCCGGTCTTGACGCAAATATTGGCTTTCTGGGAGAAACGGAAATCAAGCAAATGCCATCTCTACTAGGAACGGAGCGGATCACAAGTGGTGAGTTGGGGAGAATATAGAAGGGCTAACCACATTTGCACAAGCAGCTTGTGCGACCTGCCCACACTGGTGATCCTCATTCACACTCAAACAGCCAAAAGGGGAGCTGGATTTATTATTTTCTTTATTAGTTTTACGCGATGACGCCTGAGTAGAGTGAGCGACATCACTGGGACGAGATACCCTTGCCACTTCACCGTAGCTAAAACCAGAACGACTTCCCCGCTTATTTGTAACTTTTTTATTATCAACTGGCTCAACAATAGTAGAAACACTAACAGTCATTGTAGACATTGTGGAAGAGCTAACTTAAATCAACGCATCAGACGTGCGAGAACTCAATATAACGACACTCGTTGAACATAGTCTTCATTTTTTGCAAACTTATCACACAAAGGGCCAAGATTTTTGCTCAAATTCGAGAAAATACTTCTCGTCTCCGTAAAGAATTTAAAGAAATCAATGTCCCGCTTTCTACAGCCAGGATGTCAGCGTCGTAATCCTTTTGAAGGATCCAGGACTGGATGTGCAGCACGGTTATTAACACACTTTGTATGGCAAAATCTTTCGCAGAACCAGCATGATATGAATCATGCAGATTCTAGGCCCGTTTTCACACGACATGATGCAAATAAAAAATCCATGTCCAGTAAAACACGGCAGAAGGAGATTATGAAAAAAAAAGAAGAGCGAAAAACTAAAAGACTCCACGAAACAAAAATTGTCAGCAAATTAAACCAAATTTCTTACTATTCTTATCACTGTAAATATAGAGCAAAACCAAAACAAACTGTAAACACAGATTAACAGGAAAAAGAGAACTTTTACCAAGAGCTCTAATTGTAAATTAAAAATAAATTAAATTACACACTTTATTCTTTTAAAGATTTTTATACTTTAGACTCGAATAAAGCAGAAAAGCAAAAAGATACACTAAGAAATGGAAATATTTCTTGCAAGGATTTAAAATGCGACTACAACGCGCGCGCAGAGTTCCCAAACTGACCCAACATTTTATGAAGAATAATCTTTTACATTTATAAAATTTATAAGCACAACATTAGGCAAAAAGACGATCGTGGCAGGTAGGCATATTATTTCCTGATCCTGATTCTAAGTCGATTTAGCAATGTCTGTCCCTCTGTATGGTGTGCGTCGTTGAGACTCTCCTAAATGTAAAAATTAAGATAACGATTTCAATTTTGGTAGAAGCGATGGAAGCTTCTGCGCAAAGGTTGGTGTTGAAACTGGTCCACTCCCTTCAAAATAGACGCTCGCTTTAAAGCGTACACTGAAACCACTTCCGTTTCCTTTAGTAATTGTTTGCAGGTTTTTGTTTTTAACTTCCAAATTAAGAAAGATAGAAGACTGAAACTTTTTACATTTACTTTAAAAAAATCCTTACTATTTATGTGCAAGGAGACAAAAAATCCGCCATGCCCACCAAAACTTATAAGGGCTCAAATTCCATTTTTGTCACTATTTTGTGGCTTTTTCTTTATGAATCAATCGATGGGGTGTAAAAAAAAGGAGAGCATAAGGCGAGAAGCTAAATGGGTATGTTCCAAATTAAATACCGTAGACGTCGCGTAGTAGTGGATTAATTTTTTCTTCGAAATACCGTCGATATGGTTATCAACTCGGAGGACTTGGAGAGTAGAGCTGACTATGTTAATTCCAAATTACATTTGGCACGACATGTTGGATTCATTTTTTTTTAACAATCTGGTCAATACGGACATCAAATAAAACGACTTGAAGTTTAGAACGCGATCAGCTAAGTCTGTTATTTCAGAATTAGTTGGAATGGACGTAATGGATTAATATTTCTTACCTTACGGGGTTTTTAGATTTGATATATTGTTATTGCAAGCTAAAGTACAGATCTTCAGACACGGCTCTCCCCAAGTTTATCTCTCTCACAAAGACAAAAGCCGCTGTTTTTTTGCAAACACATATGAACCGATATGAATTTGCTAAATTAACAGCAAATATTTTTGTATTCTTTCAGCTAATTTGCAATAATTTGTCGGTTATTTGTTTATTTCAAGTGCACATTTATTTTTCGTGACATTTTTATGCTCTTTAGGCTATAATACAACGTGTTCCCGAAAAAAATGAATTCGCGCAGCAACACGTCTCTTAACTACCATATCTATAAAACCAAGTCGCGAATTTTGATTAATTCTTCGGCAAGTAAATGACCCGAACTGGTTAATGTGACATCATATTTCTTGGCAATTTTCTAATTTACAATATCTCAATTGACGTTTAATTCGGTTAGAAGTTAACCATTTTCAAAAAATCCCTCGATGATTTTTCCAATAATTTAGGGTCAGATATCTATCTACATATTAGAATTTTTCAATAATGCGCACCAATTCCTTTGAGCGGACTTCACATAAATAATTTTTTGAGGAAGAACTACAATATTGGTATGCTTATAGTATGCCATTATTTACCCATATTTATTTACTCATTATTTAACTATACAGAATGAGAGAATGAAAAAAAATAAGGTCGGTTTGCTAGTAACTCTTTAGTCCGACAAACAACGACGCCGCTAAAGTTGTCGACTGATGATGGATATATTTTTTTACCCTACGCTTATACCCCTCGTTTATAGCACTCGTTAGCATTGATAACAAGATTGTGTATTTATTTCACATAAACACACATTCATTCTTGCGAATAACAAAATGTTTCTTTTTTTCTTATTGTGGTGGCATATCAGTTTCAAATTGGTTAGTTACTCATACTTTATTTACGATTTCATCGCAACTCATACACTGCGATTCTTTTGAATGTTTTGATCCCTATATGATATCGAGTTTAGTCGGTAACGACAGCCCACCAACCCTAAACCCACTTCAGAATCTGATTAATGGCTGGACTGAACCTTGATGCCACCGTAGGAATGGATTATCTTTCCCGTACTAGGAGTAAAAGGAGCCTCAATTTAGTTCGTTGTCTCATAATTTGAAATTTTCGCTGATGTTTCTTAGAATTCATTGATATTGATATTGTGCTGGACTAAGCACAAACACAGCAGTATTTACACTTTTTTATTACTTAATCAACACATCCTGATAACACTAAAATACAGCCTAAATCAAACAAGGCCAGATAGAGATCTTATTTGGTTCTTAATTCTTTATTGAAATTGTACATATATACACATACTTATATATAAACTGTAGAGGTCTAGAACAGCGGTGAGCAGAGAATTGATAGAATAAAGCAAAAGTAAAACGGGCGAAATGACGTTGCAGAGAAATGCAGAGAAAGTAGACAGTCGTTAAGCGTAAGTCAGAGAGTAAGGTTCTAAAGTCGCAGAGGCTTTAAGTAGAACTAAGTTGTAAAATAGTATAGTAGTCAAACCTTACTTCTATTATGATTTCATATATATTCCATTACTCGTGAATTTGAATTACTTTTTAATAAATACACCTGATTGATCGAGTAGGCAAAGGTTCTCGACCTACAATTCAATGGCCGTGGGTTCAGATGTCAAGTGCGGTAGAGTTTGCAATAAAGCCGATTTTAATGCTTTTAAATTTGAGGCTTATGATTTATTTCACTGGCTAAGTTAACAACAATGCTTCTTAATAAACATTAGTTGGGGAAAAAGAAATCCATTATTTTTATATGAACTTCAGGACTTTATTTAACATACTTCGGATTGTCCGATTTGGGTCAAATATGCACCGTTTTGTTGTATGGTTTGTTGTCATTTTACAGGTAACTTCAAAATGCCTCTCTCATAGAAGTCCTGGTCTCTATTTGCAAAAAA
>NW_023998465.1:1033637-1034196 GCF_014805625.2 Glossina fuscipes | reverse complement strand
ATGTGATCCATTTCTCATCTCCAGTCACCATCCGTTTAAGAAATGGTTCTATCTCATTCCGTTTGGCCAAGGCTTCGCAGATGGAAATTCGATCCATCATGTTTTTTTCTGTTAATTGGTGTGGCACTCAAACATCGAGCTTCTTTTTGAATCCAGCTTTGTGTAAATGGTTTAAAACTGTTTTATGGTCGATTTTTAGCTCCTGGGCGATGTTACGACTGCTAACATGCCGGTCAACGTCGATCATTTTTCTGATTTTATCGACATTTTCGACGACTGGCCTACCTGTGCGAGGTGCATCTTTAACATCAAAAATTCCTGAACGGAATCTACGAAACCAAAATTGCACATAATTGGCTGTTACAGTATCGGAACCAAAAACACCATTCACAATTTTATCCGCCTGGCTTGCATTTTCGCCTTTGTCAAAGAAAAACTGTAAAATGTACCGAATTTTCTCTTTGTTCACTTCCATTTTTAACACCCTGTAACTCACAACTGAATGCACCAAACAAAAAACAGCAAAAGAATTTTTTTTACTGCGAAATGTCACCTTTCT
>NW_023998465.1:949617-1033537 GCF_014805625.2 Glossina fuscipes | reverse complement strand
TTTTACTGCGAAATGTCACCTTTCTAACGAGCATAAATATGAAATTGTTTGATCGATACTTTACGAGAAATCTATCAGTGCAGCCATCTACCGAAAAATAATGGATTTCTTTTTCCCCAACCTAATATATGTAAAGCATAATTGAAACTAGTAAGGAACCTCCCCGTAGGAGAGCCCCGTTTTCCTTTTCTTTGTAATATTATTTTTTGTAAACGCGCCATACACAGCAGCGTGAAATTAAAGCTTCCTAGTTAAGACAATTCGCTTCATTTACTGAAGGCCTTGCTTGTTACGAAAAATGTTTTGGTGGTGTTCCTCATTACTTTCAAAAATTTGAGCTGGCAACCGCGCTTCCAAAAATCGTTGCTTTAAAGGAACACTTTGCAGGTTGATGATTGCTGCAAAGTGTCCCCTTTAATGCAGAACTACTAAAAATTGAATATATAAATGAAAAAGATGAATAAAAACAAATATATAGAAACCAAAAAAGAAAATAAATACAAGGCGGAGCTGCAACATTTAGTTTGTAGGACTTAGTATGTTATTGGTTTTATTATTTATTTGAAATTTCTATTTAAGTTTTTTTATAATTTTGTATTATTATAAATTTTGAATGTAAAATTTTTATGTAAATAAATTAAAATTAAAAAAAATTGATCGTTGTTTTATTTTTATAATAGGTATTTATAAATAAATACTTAAACATATATTTTTAGTCTATAAGTTTTAGTGTCTGATTATTTGTATTATTTATTTATTTACAAAGGTGTTTATAAATGATTTGATTATCATAGGCCATTAAATGGAAGAAATGTAAGAGCTGCACCGTTCTGTGTCCGAGTAAAAAGTGCGAATCGTCCTGAAAAATGTCAGGCGGCAACTGCAGCGGATGGAGAAAGGGCTGTCTCGGAAGACCTATTATTGCGTATATCTATTATAATGTAGGGTTTTGAAAATTTCAGTCAACATACAGAGTTGAGAATACGAGAGCATTGCCAAAGTAAAATATAAATAGTGCTATTATTATTATTATTATTTTAATTTTAGACTAATGAAATGAGTTCTTAGACTAAAAAAAAGACATTGAGCACTAGCAACACAGGCTATCGGCTCATAAATAGTCCTACCTTTAAACAAATTGATTGTAAATAAAAGAGTCTTGTAGTGAAAACGTGCAAATGTATTTCTCTTAAAAAGAATATGCACGATCTAGCGATACGAACCGTATCCGAGAAAAGCGAATTTCGTAACAATATGTATAATTATAAATAAAAATTTTAAGCTGAATGAATTCTTCAAGGAGTCAATACAGATATATATATATTTCGGATTTCTTGTATGCTTGCAATTATAGCGTTTTTAATATTTCCAAATTAATTATACCAACGTTACACAAATTCCTTCCAAAACCTCGACTTTCTGACAATGTGCACATAAAAGATTACAACACTGTTTCACTTTCAACAACTCAACCAGCACAATTACACACACACACAAACATTTACATTATTGCCAATTATATTATTGCCTTATTCGATATAGGTATCTAAATATGGTTACCAATTACGTTAACATTAAATTGTAATATTTATAATAGCATTAAAAAGGATCAAGAGGTTAACAGTAATATATTGTTTTATAGTCACGTTTCTTTATTGTATTTGCATTGAATATTCCCCCCTTGTGTACATATGTGTAAATATTTTAAACAATTATAAGGTGTAAACTAATTTAAAGTGGATAATTTGTGCTCTATAATTATAAGATCACAATTTACATTAATATAATAAGCTGAAGCTAAAGGTTATAAGATTATATTATAAACAAAAAGAAGGTTGAGAAAAAAATGAATATTACATTTCGTAGCTACTGACAGGGGTTTATGGAAGCACTTTATTAAAAATTTCGTACTAAATTGAATAAATATAATACATAATAAATAATTTATAAATATAAAACCCTAAGCTATATAAATACCTTTTCACTTTAAGCTCATTTGTATGTGTGTAATGTAGGTAAAGCTAAGTACATTTAAGCTATAAACACAAAAGAAGAAGGACACACCGATAATTCATTGAGATAGCAATACGCAATTAAAACTTTTATTATTCGTTGCTTTTAATGAGTGGAATTTTTTTGTTGAGCTAGTTTCTTATATATTTTTTACTATATACCTTTTATATTTATATATTTAAAGTGTGTGTGAGTAAATATGTCAACACTTATATAAAACTATATGAATTTGTTGGTTGTTCAATACTACTTGTTAATTAATCGTTAAAAACTTTCTTTATAAAATATTTTCGGTTGTTTTATATATTTTAGATACATGAATATATATATATATATATATATACGTGTGTTGTATGATTCTACTGTAGATATATGAAAGTATGTATATGTTGTATTATTCTAGGAGGCTTTTAGAAATATGGGTTTCAGAATGTGAAAGTACTTTGTTAAGCGAATTTTTTTTATTCTTTTTCTTAAATTAAATTATAGGCTTTAAAGCTACTACATAAAAAAGATAACATTATATTTGATTTTATATTTCTTTTCATTCGACCTAATTTTCAGGATAATAGTGATTTATATTCAAATTATTCGAAAATTTTTTCTTTTTTTGGTTGAAATATAAACTTAAAAATTTTAAGAAAAAGTCGAAGAATTATTTTAACCGTTGTAAATAAGTTTAGATAACTTTAGAAAATACAGCTAATTTTTAAGGCACAAATGTTGCTTGTTTCACGGAAGTAGAGAATAGTTTAGCCTGAGAATCACTCTGTTAAAAGCTAAACATAAATATATATGCCTATATGTAGTAAGAATGTCACTATGGGCATTGAAGGTTTCTTCTATACCCTTAAGAATTGGGGAAAAGTATAATAAAATCTTATAATAAAAGCAAATATTGGTTGATGGTTTTTTGTCATTGTGAGCGGCTTTAAAACTTCCCGTGAAATTTATGAGAAAAAATATGAATAGGGAACCGACGATCCCATGCATTACAGTTGTCATGCTCAGTTTAATGTATCTCACTAAACCGATCAGTAGCGTCCATATAAATATCTATGAAAAGCAAGGAAAAATTAACAGTTTTATAAGTTTTTCAAACAACTTTTAATTCGATTGAGTATAACTTCGAAAATACCAAGGCCACAACTTACAGCTTTTAACCATAAATGCTTAGTTTAATCGTGTAGTTCTTTCCATGCCGTACCATCTAATTGAATAAGATTTTGTGTTAGTAATGATCAGCATTTACTACCAAAATGTGACAAATAGCATCAAGATACAACATTAATACTATCGGTTTTAGCCAAGCGTAAAAACCGATAAATGGTGCTTGTCCATTATAGAAGGTGTAGAAACGTCGCAAAACATCAGCTACATGCAGCTTACTTCCAACAGTTGGGTTTAACATGCAGTATACCACGATATTTCCAATAACTGCAAGCTGCTTTCACTATTAAATAGAGAATTAATAATAATGTACTCGTTTTGATGCGATTTTCATAACAATTCGTCAACGGGCTTTTCTTTTTTTGGTTTGTACATTTTGCGCCAAAACACGTATTGGTGTCGAGAGTCCAAGAGATTTTCTTGAGCAAATTGGATCACTTTGTTGACAAAGTCTTCTACGTTTATGCAACGCCCGTCGAAGTATGGCTGCTTTTCTAAATTATCCACAATTGCATTAACGGTGTTTTCTGCTTGCAATTCTACAATAAGAAGAATTTCGATAAGTTCTTTCACAATGTGAACTAAGACGTATTGAGCCGTGTTTAGAACTCCAGTGGCTGTTTTTAATGTTTCCTTCGCGTTCTCATAGACTGTGCAGATTACATCATCAGTGTTAAGTTTGCATCGTTCATAATCGAAAACACTCAAGGTTTCTGTAAACATTTTTTTCAAGTCTTTGTGAGTTACAAGTACAATACATTTTTTAGGGATCAGTGTTCGAATATTTTCCACAATGCATTCCATAATGTTATCAGTAAGCTCGCTTTAAAACAAGTAGGCCGCTGGCCTAAATAACGAGTTACTTTGTAGCGTAACGCCGGACATTGTCTGGAGCAGCTGGTTTTCCAAATCTGTGCACGAATAACTTTTCCACTATATTCTGGCATCGGTCCATAGCGAAGCCATCAGCCACCATACGTACAAAGAAAGTTTCAGGACGAAACATTTCTGGGCACAGACCAATCGTATCGCTTGGCGTTGTTATCCTCTCCACCGCCATTTCCTCTGTTTCATCATGAATTTGCAAAGGTTTAGCTTTAACCCGTAAAGTAGCTATTTCTCGTACCAAATGCGTTATTCATAAAGAAATAACGGTTACATTATATATTACTTTTAAGAAGCAATTGTGTTAACTGATTAATACTGTTATAAGTTCCTTTTGTTCTTTCTTTATCAATGGCAATAAGCTTTTCTCTCGATTCCAACTGAGGTTAGACGGTTGCAACCATTTCCTCTAGTATTTTCGCTGCAGCATTATAATTCTTTCAAGACAATTTTTCTCCTCAGTCAACACCGACAGCTTGTTGACCTTTTCACAATTTGCTCGCGTTTCTTTTTTAAGTTCTTTTTGCGCTAAAGCCAACTCTTCCGGTAAAGTGCAAAAATATTTACATTCTTATACCCGGAATGAGGAGTACAGTAACTGCATGTATCCTTTTATTTATCATTATCCCATATACGAATCATGGACTTTGTCAGAACGTACGGTTCTTTTATTTCTTTGCATTAAAAATAGCAACTTACCTTACCATTTCTTGCTCAATTGCACGTATATCCTCCTCTGCGGTTGTCTCCAGTTCGAAAACATATTTTGTAAGGACTTCTTCTTCGAGTTCATCCAAATTTAGGATCAATCCAAATTTTTTCATCATTTCTTCTTTGATTATACTCTCCAATCGGATAATTTCTAATCGCATAAATGAAATATCCGTATTCATACGTCTTAAATTTACGATATATATGCGGTGCAAACGTTTTGCTTCTATTTGTTCATTTTTAAGTGTTCCTACGCGCCCCTTTAAATCCATAAGCCTCTTGGAAAAAGATGGACACATAAGGTGTGTTAAGCTCTTATTGACGTTTTCGCTAACAGAAGTTTTTATAGGTTACACTGGATTTTAATTTTTTAATTTATTGAGGCAAGCAGAACGTGAATAATACATATATTTCAATATTGATTCACTTCTGGAACAGTATTATTGTACGCTACTGTCTCTTCATTTTGCATTTTTGCATTCGCACTTATATTCTTTTCTATGCGAATTAATGTTGCGAAATAACGCACTTACCCTGAACTCCAGCAACGTTTCCTTCTCTTTATTATAAACATGCGTATGATATTTTACGTTCTTTTGAGCTTCCTTAACTTTGTCACGTTTGGAATCTATCTGCTTGAGGGCATCAGTTAAATTTTTTTCCAATTCGTGTCTATCTGCGCGTGGACCTCTCCAGCCCGGGTGCACAATATCTTCCATCCATATGTAAAGCCGTCGCATCGGTGGAGTCAATACTTTTGGTGTCTTGTTCCCCTTCCTTGGAGGATTCAACCTCCGAGCTCGACTCGGACGATTCTAAAGAAGCATATAGAACAAGGAAAAACGAGGGTATATTACACTTCCAGAACAATTTACGCTTAAATTCTATATAGTTTACCATCTTCATTTTTCGGTGGCTTAGGTGGATGCCATTTTTTGCGAAAACTACGACGCAAAAAGTCGAGAAACCTATGACCCTTAGTGTTAGTCATAAATTTTGTTTGAATTACGGCGATTTGGTCATTAGTATGATCGCAGGTTTTACGCAATTTGTCAATTTGTCAAAGCGTATTCGGCATTACTTAATAATCGATTTTCTATCTGTTCACTGTCTCTCATTATATATAGCTCTTGATTCGTAGCTGTTAGCTAACTAGTCATGAAATCAATCCCATATTTTACTTGGAGTCGATCATTCAATTTCTTCAAAAGATTATCAAATGTTTGAACGCTTTGATTTACAACGCTTAGAATATCGTCTTATTCGTTTAATAAACTTATCAGCCAGCGATAGCGCTTTTCTACTAACCAGAGCGAAGGCTCTCCTTCATTGCTTAAATAAAAGGCCAGGTCTGGTGGACTAGGTAATTGCTTGATATCCTCTATAATATGAGAATGCTTCGAAAAAGACGTAATGTCTTCCAGCCCGTAGATAGGCATGTGATCCAATTCCAGAATTTCATCTTCTTTATTTTTAAACTTTATAATTTGGTTTATTGATCGCCTCAGAAGTGGATTTTCAATTTTCTTCTCAAGGTATAATATATAGTTGATTTCTATTTCTCTAGTAAATTGATCTCTGGATATTCTTCGTCCGTATTTATTGGATTTATTTCCATTAAGTGTTTTCGGTCTGCCTCCGGTAAAGTTTCATGAATGGTCTTTAATCGCCAACGTTTTTCTTCAATGAAGTCATAAGTGGTCTTTTTAGTATCCCGCAGTTCGAAGACTCTTTTATTAAAATTGGAAAGGATTGCGTGAAGCCGTTCGCGTAGCATTAAAACCTCATGATATTTGTAGGCCAAAGTTTCAAACGATTGCGGTTCGTATTGTGCGCCTGTTTCGAATTTGTAATCACCCAGTGTTCTTTGTGCCTCATCAATCTTGCGATCATCGTCTGGATGATATTTATTGGGATCCGGTTTTCTTTTTCCCGTTTTTTCCCAATTATGCAGACGTTGTACCTCATACAGCGTGAACGATATCTAAGTAAAAGACGCACCATTTTTCCGCTGAAGCGGAGCAATATTGTATTCGGATCACGACCGAAGAAAAAAGTTTCCTCAGGCAGTTCATGCACTTCGTCACTCTTCTCTTCTGGAGCAACAAACTTGTCCTCGCTGGTAAATAATTGGAAACATATACTCACATACATGCAGGCACACTAGCAGCTCTACATGTTAAGTATTCATGTGTGTAAGTTGTTGCTTTAATTTTCAAATAAGTTGTGAACGTTTAAGCGCATACTCATAGAAATTTATACAAGTTTTAGATAAACGTTTATATAAACCAATAATAGTAACTAATAGCGAAAGGGATGTAAATTTTGCACCTCTTTTGCATTTATCTAAATTTCTCGCTGTTTGAAGTTTTCTTCTTGTTTTTTTTTCGCATTCCAAAGCAGTACTAAACTTTAATTTAAAAAAAAAAGCTTTAAAAAAACCGTGCTTTCCTTATCTCTAGAAGCAGACTATCTTCAGCGCGGAACGTTTATATTAAAAAAGAAAAAAAAACCGTTTTATTGAAAGCAACGCCTGGCAAAAATAATTGTATTTCGATTTTAGGAGAGTAAGAATTTTGAATTCACAGCCCATACAATTCGCTTCAATTTATAATTGCAAGCTGTGTGTGATGTATTTCTTAGGAAATGTTCGGGGGACAGGCAAGGTTCATGTTTTACATTTGGAAATTAGAGCAATAGAAAAAGTGGTCGCGCATTTGCGTAGCATTCATATTTGTCTTACGAATCTGGTTTTTTCACATCTCGTGGTGTTTTCTCTCTTCGTCATCGGCAGCGTGTATTTAGGATTAATTGAAAGTACGTTTATATTATGTAATGCTTCGTTACGTTCTTTTTGTTTTTTGGTTCTCTCTACACAAGCTCTATTAGAACGTCAAGAAACGTTACTTACCGTCGTTTTAATGCTTCCAGTCAGTCTGGCAACTGACGCGCGCGAGATCGTACGCTTTTGTTAGTTTTATTGTTAAAATTTTTTTGTTTTCGTTTAATACGCGTTTAAAACTGGGTTTATGTAAAAGTATAAAAGGTTGTAACGACCGCGAACAAACCTCGGGTAGGGTGTCTGTCGGTCTGTATCAACCGCAAGCGGCGGAATAACGGCATGCCGTTAGACAAAATCATGCGATTTTGTGGTACCGCTAATAAATCGCATGATCTTGCGGTATATGTGTTTATTTTGTTCTTTTCTGATCTCCTTACTTACAAGTACAGGCAAAATCGTATGATTTTGCGGTACCTTTGCTTGCTTTTGCAAGTACAGGCAGAATCGTATGATTTTGCGGTACTCCTTTTTTTTCCTTTTGCTCTTGCAAGCATAGGCAAAATCGTATGATTTTGCGGGATCTATGCTTGCTCTTGTGAGAGTAGCGGCAAGCCGTTATAGAGAGAGCAACAGGAAGAAGAAGAGGGAAATTGAGTGAGAAGGAGAAGTCTGTCTGCTTTTTAATTTCAAGATAGCAGTCAGTTGAGTTTGAGAAGTTGAAGGGAAGACGTCAACGATAAGCTTACGAACTATTAATCGAATCAATAAAAATGTTGCTACAAACCACGCGACAAAAGCAAAAATAATTTCTTACATCGATTGCTAAACAGTTTTATTGTTTAACCCATTTTAATTTCGAAGCCCTTTAGTTTGTGAAGGACGGAATATGCAAAAGTAGCTTAAACGAGCTAACTTACATGAAAACGTCGTGTATATAGTGTACGTGCTAAATAAAAAAAAAAAAAAAAAAAAAAAACGATATAAAATATCAGGGCTTCCGTACAGAGAGTCACAAAACGAAAACGAAGTACGAAAATGTTGTATATTCTCAAAGTAACTTTCTAAGAAATTTTTGTTCGGAACACATATGAATTTTATACAAAGATTAATAATTTTTTTTCTTATGGGAGGAAAAACTTTGAGTAACATTGGACCGATCAAATTGGTTATCAATCTGTATATTAGTGAAACTCCGTTTCTATATTCCTCCATCAAGTTATGGAAATCCCTATAAAGTCAATCAATAGAGTGAAAAACAAGAGAAGCAGGAACAATTGTGCAAGGAAAACGAGGTAAAGAGTTGAGTGTGCCGGTTGAACGTACCAATCAAAGCGCATCGCATTCGTGTATGAATATATTATTTTTAAGTATCATTGACGTTCATAGAAACATATTGGTGGCTAAACTGTGTAAAAGGATATATAACCTACCAACCCTGTATAACATAAAGAAAAAAAAAGAAAAACAAGAAAAAAAAGAGGAAAAAAGGAATTTCTTTTTATATGCTTGCTTTTGGAACAAAAAAAAAACAATATAAATAAATGATAAGAAAAATATTTATATGCATATTGTGAGTTGGTTACTGCCATTTAGCCAACACGAAAAAGACTTTGTCATCTAACTCAATTATTTGTGCAGAAATTCTACGATTGTAAAACGATGTTGATTGCCCTAAGAAATTCCGACTGAAATAAAAGTTCACCAGTGAACATTAAATGTCAAAAGGAAAGTTTCATCATTTTGTGTTTACTTCAGTCAAGATGCGGTAAGAGAAGGAGGATTAATTTGCCAGTTTCGTTAGCCTAGGAATCCCGCGCACCCACGTGCACCTACACCCCAGCCGTGTCGTGATTGTGCCGACGAGGTAAGAAGAACGCCCTGCTTCCTTGCCGTGGACGGGAGCCGCCGAAAGAGGCAGCACTACATCAAGAGAGGATCGTACTGTAAGTCCCTTTAGCTATTTATTCCCTTGTAATTTTGTTGTTCCCAATGAGTGGCTAAGCGCGAGCTGCCACCGCTGTGGCTGAGACGTAGGGGCGTGCATATGGTGGCTATGTAGGGCCGACGCTAGACGATGGCCGACTGACTCACTGGTGACAGACGGACAGCAGACAGCCGACCGGACCTTTACGTTCTTTTAGTTTGTTTTTTTTTTATTTTTCCTTTGTCAGGAGGCTCCGAGAGCCAAACCCCAGGTCAAAAAAAAAAAAGAAGAAAAAAATATATATATATATTTGTATGCTCTACCGGCCGAAAGGGGCTAAGACCGTGACAAGGTTTGAACGTGTAACGTGTAAGAATTACAGAAATTACATTAAAATTTTTGTGATTTTCATTTTGGTTTTTGCGATTAGTACTTGTGATCGCAATAGTAAATCTCTTTCGAGTCTTTTCTAGTTTTTTCTTTTGAGTTTTTTTTTTATTGTTTTATTTTCTTCCTTTGGTGTGAATAGCACTTCTCTTGGCTTGTTTACCGTTGCTCCAGTAGTGTAGATCTTACGTGTAATTTAAGACAAAATTTAAGAGAAAATTTTTCTGATTTGTATTCTCTCTTTTTTTAGTGCTTCCACTTTGGTTTTGCTTTCTTTTGTTCTTTTGCTCTCTTGTTACAGTGACAACGGAACGGAGAAGTTTTATTAAATTTCTTAAATTTGTAGATAAATTTAGGGTAGTGGATTCTTTTCAATTTTTTTCTTTTTTATCCTAATAATTCACTTCTTTCTTTTCGTTGACTTGACATGGAGTGCTTATATACACCATGTCGCGCAAAAACAGACCCAGAATCGGATAGATTCGTTTTTTGTTGGCTCTGCGAGCGCTTTGGTCATGCAAAGTGTGCCGATATTCTTGGCCGTGTTGCTGACGCAGTCGCTGACCCTTCCAAAGGCTTAAGATGGTCATGTCCTGACTGTAGGCAGCAGGACGTTGATTTTTACAAACTTTTCACGGAGACGCGAAATGGTTTCTCGGAATTGACTAGAAATCTCGGCTCATTGTGGGAGAAGTTTGAGCTAATTAAGTCTAGGTTTGATGAGTGCCGTTTTATTGAGCACTCATCTTCTACCCAAGCCAGAAAAATAACTACTCGTAGCGTAGCGTGTGGGACGTCACCTCTGAGTTCGTCTGAAGCTGATTGGTTCGTACAAGTTACCGCTCCCTCTAACTCTAAAATGAACGTTAATGTTTCCGGCATTGTTGATCGGTTGGTAACAAAATAGTTACAAACAAGCCGGCAAGTCCTTCCATTTTAAGCTACGCTGAAGTGGCAAGGGTATCTCCGCCCAGGGCCGCCACTCATTCTAATCAAGCGCCATCGCCTAAAAATAATAAAGAGAAAAATAAATCATCCTCTCTCCCTGGCTGTTCGAATGTGAACGCTGGTCACCAGACTGGGCAGGTCGCACAAGCTGCTGGTGCAAGGGCGATAACCCCATCTATATTCTCCGCAACTCTAAACTGCCCAACCGTGAACCCTCCTGTTCCTACTAATGATATTTGCTTGACGGCAGTTCCTCCCAGAAAAGCAGTATTTGTGTCAAGACTGGCACCTGAAACATCGGTGGATAAGATAAAAAACTATCTGGCGGCGAAAGTCATCAGCCAACTTAAAGCGCGTTAGCATTTCAAAACAGCTCCTTCTCAATCTAGGGCAATATCCTCTTTTAAAATACTAGTTCCGACTGAAAACAATGATATGATGGTAAACAAGCCACTGTGGCCAGTAGGATCCTTTATTAAAGAATTTATCCCTCAAGATCGTCTCCGTAATACCAAAGCAATAGTCTTGTCGCCTTCAAAAAACTTAATGTTTCTTCAGGCCCCACTATCTCTCATTTATCAAAATGTTATGGGCCTAAATTCGAAAATTCGTTCCACTTTTCTAAATTCAGTGACCACGGAATTTTTCTGTTTGGCCTTTACTAAAACTTGGCTAAAACCCTATCTACATTCGTCGGAACATTTTCATAATTCTTTCCAAGTGTTTAGAAATGATGGAGTAAATCGCATTGGTGGTGGTGTATTAATTGCCATATCTGCGTCAGTCCCGTCCATTTTAATTGAATTTCCCACTTCTCCTGACGTTGAATTTATCGCTATTCGTGCGAATATGCCTGATAAACATCTATTTATAACCTGCTCCTATATTCCCCCAAATTCTGATATCTCCATTTACAGGAAACACGCTGCCCTCATTTGTGAAGTGGCCAAGCGGTTTAGACCCACCGATTTGGTCGTTGCATTGGGTGACTTCAATTTGCCTCAAGTCACTTGGTGTAACACTGATAATTCTGGCTGTTTGATTCCCACTTCAACGTCTGATAGGGCTGTTGAGTGCTTTAATGAATTGTTTGATCTTAATTTGGTTCAATATAATCGTACCCCCAATTGTAATGGTAGACTGCTTGATCTCGGCTTTGAAAACTTCCCTGAGATTAACGTAAATCGTTGTCCACCTTTTTGTTTACCTGAGGATCCTTATCATCCATCAATATGCATTTCCTTTCATCATATTAATGATGGTTTGTTGAAATGCCTTAATGTGCCAAATCAAACTTGTTTAAATAAATGTTATGATTTTCATAAAATCAATATTGTATTGCTAAAACATCGTCTTTAACATATGAGGCTTGATTTTTCAACCGGAAGTATTGAAAGCTTATTGTTATCGTTCTACAATACATTAAATCTAGCTATTGCTGCATCTGCTCCGATTAAGCAGTGCCGACCTCGACGCAGATGTCCCCCCTGGTTTAATAAGACAATTAAATATTACAAGAATAGAAAAAACTTGCTATTCAAAAAATATTCGAAAAGTGGGTCTGCGCTCGACTATTTCGCTTACTGGGTGGCGAGGCATAGATTTAACTCCCTCAACCACCATTATTACTGCAGATAACTTCCGTTCATTAAATCCTCTCTGTTTGCTAATCCTAAATACTTTTTTAAATTTGTTCACTCTAAAAGAAAAATTTCCACATATCCCTCTCATGTTTCTTTTAATGGCTCTGATTCCTCGGATGATTTTGAAATCTCAAATCTATTTGCTGAGTATTTCCGACGAAAATTTTCGATTGCTAATTTCGATTTATCAGCAAACTACCCATATCCTATAACTAACTTTGTCTCAATTCCTAACTTGGTAATTTCGGAAGATGACGTTTTTAAAGGGTTGAGTTATCTAAAATATTGTTGTGCTCCAGGACGTGATAGAATTCGATCATGTGTACTTAAATCTTGCGCTGTCGAGTTATGTGGTGTGATCTCAAGGATTTTTAATCTGTCCTTAAATTTAGGTGTTTTCCCTTCGTGTTGGAAGAGTAGTTTCCTTGTTCCTATCCACAAGAGTGGAAGTAGACAATTTGTTGAGAACTACAGAGGCATAGCCAAGTTGAGTGTCTTGCTCAAGTTTTTTGAGCGTATTGTGACTCAGCATTTGGCCTTTGCCATTAATTCGTATAATTCTCCGCACCAGCACGGCTTTTGGAAAGGGCGATCTACAGTCACTAACTTGTTAGAGTTTACCTGTCATGTTTTCAAGGCTTTTTCTAGTGGCTCTCGCACAGATGTTATTTACACTGATTTAAGCAAAGCGTTTGATATGGTTAACCATAGACTACTTATCTTTAAACTCCAAGCCTCGGGTTTCCCACCCTACTTAGTGAAATGGATAAGCTCTTATCTGCACAATAGATCCTTCAGAGTTTTGTTTAACTCCATTAGCTCGGATGAATACCCCCTTATGTCTGGCGTACCTCAAGGAAGTCACTTAGGTCCCATTTTATTTAGTTTATACATTAACGATCTCCCATCGGTGGTTAATTCAAGCCAGATCTTAATGTATGCGGATGATGTGAAACTGTTTTCCTCCTTCTCTGTTGAATCCCAATCACAACAGCTTCAAGATGACTTGGATAATTTGGTTGCATGGTGCTCTGTGAATCTTCTGAAACTAAATCTGAGTAAATGTAAGAAGAAACTCATTCATTACTCAGTATTTCATAGATTCGCATAAGTTGGAGGACGTCGATTCGATCACAGATTTAGGCGTTCTATTTGACCATAGGTTACGTTTCAACTTGCATATTGAGCTCTCGATAAGCAAAGCTAGGCCAGCGCTTGGTTTTATAAAAAGGTGGTGTAAAGAGTTTGATGATCCCTACATTACGAAAAGGCTGTACATGTGTTTGGTTACATCCATACTCGAGTATGCCTCAGTTGTGTGGTCTCCTTCATATAGGTGCTATGTAGATTCAATTGAATCTGTTCAAAAGCAATATTTTCTGTTTGCCCTTAGAAATTTGGGTTGGGATCTGATTGCCTCTCTTCCTCCTTATGAAAATAGGTTGCTTCTGCTGTCCTCACCGTTTCTTTAGAAACGTAGGTTTGTTCTTAGCGTTTCCTTTATAATCAAAGTAATAAATGGTGCTATTGACTCGCCTTTATTACTTGGTGAAATAAGCTTTAATGTCCCTAAAAGCTTCTCTAAGCACTTTATCTTAATTAAGCTTAGTCAGTGTAAATATAATTATGAGCTGTTTAATCCACTCAGAGTAGTTTGCAAGAACCTAAATGACGTCTATCACTTATTCTCGTTATCGGACTCTTTAAAGTCCATTAAAGCAACATTGCTTAATACGCGTGGTTTATCTATGTCGTACTTAAACTGGCTTTTATCCTTAAAAATTCGTTACGATTCGAAAATGAATTATTATTAATTATGATCGGTTGCCGGACTTGTGCATGTTTGCGATAGCTTAGGGGTTCATTTGCCATTTGGTCCTGTACCGGCTGTAAATGTGGCTCTATGCTGATTGTGTACATGCTTTTTTCTTTTTCTTTTTTTTCCTTCTTATTTGTTTTATTGTACTTATACTAAGTTTTATTATTAATTTAATATAAGTTTTGCTTTAAGTGCCAATTGAACTCGACTGTTATTTGTTTAGTTGAGTTTGATGTGAAAGTGGATTTAAAATAAATAAATAAATGCAAAAAGTCCGCAACATGCGTTTTAATTGCTTCGAAATTCTTATCCAAATGTTCGATGCGAAAAGTATACATTTGAGCACTAGAACTGTGTATAAAAGATTGTTCAATACAGGAAAAGTTTATATGTGCAGTCAATAATTGAGAACAAAAGTTTATAATTTAAAACCGCTTCCAGTAAGTCTAGAAAATGTACGACGGTATAGAGACACTGATGCAAATCATAATTTTTCAGGAGCCAGAGCAATTAATAGTCACCCAAAACTTGTTATTTTAATTGATATGTGATCCAAATTCTTTATAAAATGATCATAAACTCTTTGCTTGCCGACCTCAGCCATTTCCAAGTCATAGGCTAGATCGTCTCGTACATCATCCAATTCGAATTGTTGTTCATCCTGTATTTGTTTTGTAATTCGGTCATCCAGTAGCATGTATTTGTGCTCAATTCGTAGATTCTCTTTAATGAATTTTTCTTGGAGTCTTGCAATTTCCGCTAAAATATTACGTTCAGGCGTTGCGGCTGCTTCCTCTTGTAGTTTCTGCGTAGATTTTCTGCTGTTCTAGCGATGGATAATTCGGATCGATAATGTCTGTGGCAGATGGAATTATCAATGGCATTGTAAAAGCGTTACTTCTTCGCGCAATTTGCCGTATATCCGGTCCAAACCATGAATAAATGAAAATATTGCTATCATAACCGACCGAAATCAAACTTTTACCGTCACAACTACTTAGTATCGACGGGATAGTGCCATTTAAGGGATCAAACATGTTAAAACAAAGATAATTTCGCATATCGGTAAAATCGGTTGGATTGATTTGATTAAGGCGAAGTTTGCATTGACTAAAACCAATATCAGAATCTCTCCTCTGCAAACAATGTTTAACTCATAATATTTGATTTATAAATGAAGTGTAAATCTTCGAAAACCTACACATCAAGATACGAATGAATTTCGCAGTCGTCGCCGTCCTTTATAATGGTAGAATGTACTGGCTCTTTAACACCTGGCTGCAATTCATAAATGTAGCCGGCATCATATCCGCCCATAGAGACCCATATAGTGTAGCGGTCCTTTATAACGTAACCATAAAATTGGATTAGGAACGGCAGGTGTATAGAGTGGCTCTTCTTCCTCGTCTGGCTCGGAATCGGCTAGTAAAAGTTATAGTTTGTATGAAATGATCTCATTCGGCTTGAGAATATTAAGAGTATACCTAATGATTGTTCCATATCAATTTGTAAACCTGGATTTGCTTTTTTCAATTTCTCAAGCCTATTCAATTGAATATTGTACGATCGGCCGCTCCCGTTACCAGCAACGAATTTCGAGGATTTACTGTCATTTTCGTGACAGCTGCAGTACGAGCCTTAATAGCTCGCGTTAGATGTATAGTGGGCGCCGACTGGGCTTTCAAGTCGACATATATTTGACATATAACATCATCTTCAAAATTTGCAACCAAGTCCATACCCGATAACGATATTCGGCCATTCAACCATACGAGATCAGTGCCCGCTTTATCAAACTCCTTTTGCAGTAGCAACATTTTAGCTTCAAAATCATACACGGAAATCTTACTATCTTCGTCTAAAGTAACAAGAAGGGGTAAGATAGAGCTAACTTGAGCAGCAGCAATGTTGCCGTCATGGCAAGAATATGGTTTATAATATGGGTTTTGTACTTCTCTAAGATTGAATTCACAATACCAAAAGCTATGATAAAGACGAAAATCATTTCAGGAATTAAACTTTGATTTTAGCTATACGACCGTCAGTTGCATTGACTCATACATACCATCATGTAACACCCAAAATCTTCATTGTCGAATAATTTGATTTTTTGCATTGTCCTACATAAAACTCATATATTGGTTCAATTTCTACAAATCGATCTTCATCTGGAGGATCGGTCGTATCAATTGTTTCCCAAAACCAGACACGCACATAACCGTCCATACCCACTGTAGTCACTTCACCACTTTCCATACTTATTCTTACGATAGGTTTTGTAAGGCATGGCTTACGACCTTTGCGTGTTATTTCAAATTTTATTAAACCCCCTTCCGATAATAACATGTTACCCTACTCACAGCCGTATATAACATTTTCATCAGTCAGCATATAAATGGCGTATATGCCACTAAAATTGGTTTTGCCGAATCGACCAAGGTCTCCTTTCAATTTTAAGCCAGTGAACGTGTTGCCCATTTTCCGATTATGGCCGCTCTTTGTTTTGTTGCGTTTTATATATTTATATTTATGACCAAAATTACGACAGTTTGTTATCTGGACATCTCAACTCAACAAAAAAAAAATCAAAAGTAATTAGAAGTAATATAGATATGGGTCCAAATGTTGCGTGTTCAATTCAAGCCGAAGATGAGGAGCCTAAAATTGCTTCTAAAACTGCTTACAAGCAGTATTAAGTACATTCCATGGTTAATTTGACAGTTTGAATAAATGAGGAATATATTTAAAATTCTTTTTCTTCACAAGTTTTGAGATTTTAATTCGTGTGGCTGAAGGCAATTCTTGGATAGATGCAATTTTATAAACTGAACCACCTAGAAAAGGAGCAAGGCCTCAAGTGCTACAAAGAGATATGAAGGATGAACATAAAGATAAGTCAGTAATGAATGCTTTCCAAATACCGTTACCTGCTAATCGAGAGAACAGTGATAGTAATCAATAGCACAAAATATTGAAAATAAAATAGCAAACTTTTAATAGCTTTATGTGCATCACAAAGGCGTTTTGAAGCTTTGGACTTTTGCTATCACATCTTAAGAGTGCAGCGTGCCGATGAGATAAAGATGTCAAACGGATTGTAAGTGTTAGTCTTTTAATAGTTATATTAATTTTCTATACTTACTAAATTATTTATACCTAATTTATATTAAAATTATGCAGAAACTTAAACGTATGGTAAACCGTATAAGACGCTTTCAAGGACTGAACTCGCAGATTTTCGCTATACTGAATAAACATCTGAAAGGTAGTGACATTGAGGAATCCAATGTGGAGCATTACGTGCTTTTCACCGCCGCAATATTATTATTAAAAAAACGAATTGTAATACATTGTTTTTCGTATTTTGATATTATTTGATATTTATAATAAATATAATTTGTTGAACAAATACAGTCAAAGCAATCTTAAATATTCGAAAACATTCGCTGTCGTTTTAGTTTATAAATTGAATTTTTCACATTTCATTCTTTAAATTTTCGGCTTTGGTTTTGTGTGGAGGATGTGCTTTCGATGTCAATTCCGCTATTTTTTCAAAGTGTTGAAGACTGTTTAAGAAATATACAAAACAATGGCCTGAAATCAAATTATTATTCAGCTAAAAGCGTGCAATAACCGGCACAATCTAAACTAAATTCTTCTACGCAATAGCATGTAGAAAAGAGCAAGTCAAAAATGGCAAAAAGGGAAACTGACCAAAAGTAATTAAAAAAAGTACAGAGGACAACAACGTCAATCCAGAAAAGCACGAGTGCGGTCAATAAAGTAAAGCAACTACAATATTAATGCGAATTAATCACGATGGTGTAGGCAAGCTTCATAAAAAGAAAACATCGGAATATGCAGAAGCTACCGACAATGAGGAAAGCACCAATATGATGCTTACATAGCCCTGCTCAAAACCATATTAAACTTGGTTAAACCAAAATTGACAATTGGTATGATGGAGCAACATCACAACAAGATTCTAAACGTGTCTGGTGGGCTTCGACAGAAAATTACTTCAAATTAAACAACGAAAATAATAAAATTTCAAAATGCAATTATGAGCGCTTCAATTAACTATCAAAAAAACTTGAAAATATAAAATACAGTCAAAGCTCCTTATTCGCGCTTGTCATTATAGGGTGTAGCGAAGATCCTGATGGGGACGTTGAACGCAGTAAAATTCTGATACTGCTTACGTATTATTCAAATCGAGCCGGGGATTGTAAAGTATTGAGCAGAATTCACCTGAGAGGGTGGAGATAGCTGACGTTTTCAGAAAAAAAGGAAAAAAATTTCCTTCCTCGTGAACAGTTTCTATCTTTCGCCTGTGAAAAGATATTCCCTGAACTCAAAGAGGAGCGTCAAAGAAAAAAAAGGTAAATCTGAGAAGGGAGGTTCTCTTAACGATAAAGAAATCTGGATAAAACTCTATGGCGGTTTATGCTTGCTTTGTTTGCTAATTAAAAGTGTAGTCACAATTTTTTTTTTAAATCTCTCTTGCCAAGAAGAAGAATTTAAGATTTACCTGAGTTCACTCTAAACGTGCATTGACTTTTGTTCGTTGAATGCATAAAATTTAAATATTTAATCTTGTAAACTCTTTAAATAATGTGTGTAATTATATTAAATATTGTATACTAATAATAACCTAATCACAAAAAACAAATATACATAAAACGCGTTATTTCGTTGCGTATTGATTGATTGGAAAGAAGCAAGTACAATTGCGCTGTTAATTCCTACACTCCTTTTTTTTAAACTTCTTTTAATATTATTTGGTCGTCAGGATGGCAGGTAGGTAAATATGCTACAATGGATCCAAAATACAGTTTAACTTCTTGAACTGTGCCAGTGTCGTCCCAGCACTATCACGTATCTCTGTCTACGTCAACATTGTCCGTGGTTCTTACACTTAATACAATCGGTCGGTACTAACATTTATTAAAAATTCTCAGTTAATAATCAATTTTCTGTTCCCCTTTTAACACGTATGAATCTAATAATTGAAAGAACAAATACATACGAGTAGCAATACGTCAGACAATCCTAGTGTCAGAAGGATAAGCCGACATAATCCATACATTGTAAATTTAATTAGCAAATATAAAAATAATGAGTAAATAAATACGTTTTTGTGAAAGAAAAGAACCGCATGTTTGTGAACATTGTAAACATCGTAAGTATGTGAAGAATCAATTGGTAATAATAATAAATATTATATACCTTAATACGTTTCCTATCACCGATATATGAAGGTGCTATTAAGTTCATAATTTTGAACATGCAATACAAGTACTGTGTGTACGCATACATAGAAGTGTTTAATTATTGTATATGGTTCTAAATCAAGCAAGATTCTGAAGCAATTTAGTGTGTTAGTGGCTTTAAAATTGTAAATTTTGAAGAGTACGAATCCTTCGTTATTATTTGTAAACATATACTAACCATTATAAATTCATCGACTTCCCATGAGCTATACGAAGCCGAAGATTTCGACGTGTCGATTGTCTCTTTAGATTTACCGCCCAATCTTGTATTACAGTTTTGCCAATTGTTTATAGGATCATACTGGCCTTGTATAGGCTGAGGGAATGTTTTGAAACCTGAGAATTAAAAGAAAGAACTTGAAACCATTGGCGATCATCCATATATGTTTTTATGTATAGGTCCAATTTTTCTTCTATACCGGCCACTAATATATATATATGTATACATACACATGAAAACATCAGTAGTTGATTTTGCCTCTAGAAAATCAAAACATTATGGAATTGTTACCTGTCTCTCGACTTTGACGACTCTCGAAGCTAAACTTATTTTAGAAGCGTAAGCGTCTTTTGATTTGGAGCCTTGCTCTCCCAAAATCTGGTCTAGTCTGAAATTAATATCATTATTTTTCTCATTATCCCTTTAAAGTTTTATAAATGACAAGTAGGAATGCTAAAGTGGGGTATACCCTATTATTAAATACCACACAGCGTCCCTAAAGTTATCCATTTATCGACTTTTGTGTTTATTTATTTATTTATTTTATTCCACTTATACTAGAAACTCAACTAAACAAATAACAGTCGAGTTCAATAGGCTCTTAATGCAAAACTAATATTAATTAACAATAAAATTGAGTATAAGCATAATAAAACAAATAAGAAGAAAAAAAAAGCATGTACACTATCAGCATAGGAGCACACTTACAACCGGTACAGGACCAAATTGCAAATGAACCCCTAAGCCATCGCAAACATGCATAAGTCTGGCAACCGATAATAAATTGACAATTATTCACTTTCGAAACGTAACGACTTTTTAAGGATAAAAGCTAGTTTAAATACGACATAGGTAAATCGCGCGTATTAAGCAATGTTGCTTTAATGGACTTTAAAGAGTCCGATAACGAGAATAAGTGGTAGACGTCATTTAGGTTCTTGCAAACGACTCTGGGCGGATTGAACAGCGCATAATTAAATGTATTGTTGTATGAGAATTTGTCGAAAAAGTCGTTCGATCACAATCATTCTGATTTGCGTTCATCGTTAGCTCAAAACACGTCAGTGTACCAAATTTTATCAAAAATCTCAAAAATTGTAGCTTGAACACAAGAAAATCAAGACGGGTAGACATACTTAGATCGATTCAGAAAATGGTTCCGAAAACGGGTCTGAATTGATCAATATAATAAAAGGTTCGTCTACAACAAGGCCTTCTGGGTGTTATATACATACGGACAAACATATTCGTGAATCACAAATCACAAATGGTAAAAATTCACCATAAGAGAAATTGTTCTTATCACCGAAGGATAAGGGATATATTTATATTGTCAAAACGTTTGTAACGCCCAAAAGGATGGAGGGAAAAATAAGATAATTCAAATTCATTAATGTCCAAGTAAAATAAATAAATAAATTGATATTTGTTAAATTTTCGTTTTATTTGGCTTTTGTATAAGATAAGGAAAATTTGTTTAATCAGAGAATTATGCTATAGGTGCATCTTGTAAAAAAGGTCATGCAAACGTGTCAAATATAAACAAAAACAAAATAAAAATGTTGCGGTAGAATTTTTCTTAGCTCTTCTTTGCTTTTATTACAAAATTGTATTTTGGTTGTTCTCAGGCACATACCAGTATTGAGCTCGAAATAACTATTCTTTTCCAGTATTAACTTCGAAATAAGTATTCTTTTCCAGAATAATATGAAAGGGTTGATTTTACTCATTTTGAGAGACCTGTCTATTGGTTTTATAATAAATATTAGTCATGATAACAGTGATTGATTTTTACAATATATCTTGTATACTAAAATATAATTACAAATAATGCTTACGTTACTAATCATTAATATTAGTTCAAATACAAGTAAATGTTTATGCCAATAAAGTATGTAAGTGCTTACACTAATAATAAAATATATTATTGTTAGGCCTACAGTTTGTGTTTCCTTTTTGGCGATACTGTGCATCTTCCTTATATTTAGTCCGTCTAGCAATTCTGGCTATTACGTTGATTGTTCTGTCAACATAACAGTTCATTATTATTTCTGTCATCGTTGTAATTTCCTGGTTTGCCGATGCTCGTCGAGGCATCACCCAGGACCCTATTGCCCCTAGACGTCGTGGTAGGCGCGGCGGACGTCGTGGGCTCGAAAGCTCTCGAAAGCGAAATAAAATATATTGTTAAAATTATATTTAAAAAGAACAGAAAACTAACATAGTAAATATGTAATATGACAATTTGTCAGTTTGACTCGATTCTATGACTTTTTAATCCCGAATAAATGGTAGGTAGGCTCACGAATGGTAGGTAGACACTTTATTAGGATTTGGTGATTTTATTAATATTCTCTCGATTATGCGCCTGGAAAAACATAACAATGGTGAGTACATATTGCTTATTAATTTATATGTTATTTTAATTAACTTTTTACAAATAATCTTACAGGTGGTTTGAGTAAAAAGCTTCATGCGGACGTGTTGGAAGTTTTCGGTTACTATATAAAGCAGCAGAAAGTTTTAACAATAGAAGAAATTATTAATGTAAGTTAAAATGTAAGCTTATATAATAAAACTGAAGAGTTTTTAAGAGTTAATATACATTTTTGAAAGCATCTCTATTGTCAATTTAGTGTCTACCTTTGTGTCTACATTTGATTTGTGAACAATTTCATATGTTTTCTTTTGACTTGGCTAATTTTTGCCGATTTTAACACTAAATTAAAAGCCCACATAGTACGCACAAAAATTGGTTACTATGACGTCTCTTTGGAGGTATAATATTAGATATAACAAGTATTAAACTTTTAGGGCTGATTTGCGCGCGGAAATAAATGAGCGAACTTCGAATTCTGGCAAATTAAAGGAGAAGTAAATGAGCGAACTTGCATATTAACTATATATATATCTGCTCTAATGCAACTATTCACAAATCTTGTCTTCTCTAGATTTGGTGCAAGTAACTCTAGTATTGAAATGTCAAAAATATAAATTCAAAATTCTTTGTCTCATTGTTACTGCTCTCACCATTTTTTTTGAAAATATCCCTTGGTAAAAGCAATTCACCAAGTGGGGCTCTATATAAGGCATAGTGTTCGGTCAATGATGTTACCCAAGTTCTTGGGCGTTAGGCTACATTAGACAATTCCTCAATGGCGGGGCTCACTTAATTCGGAAGTAAATGTTAAGATCGGATTTATTTATTAATTTATAAGAGTGTCTAAAACCTATATTGGGAGCCCTTGGATAATTAAAGTTATAATGTATATATGTGTCAAAGATAAGTTTATAACTTTCAAATGACGTTTATTAGGAAAGACGCATCTTCATTTTTGATAACATCAAGAACGATTGGAAAGACTACTTGTGCTAAGTTGTTACTTGAAATACCGTCAGTGCGGTTGAAGAAGGATGAGTGGCGGTAGTGTGTCATGCCATACATGGGCATAATACCTCAAAAAAGTGCAAAATTATATCAATTTAATCATTTATAAATTATGATTAAATTATATATAATTTAATCATTTGTAACTTTGTGTGGACATGGCAGATTGGTTCCATTTATTGTTACTATTAAGCGTATAGTGTATGTATGCTACTGGTGAAAAGTACAATATACAAAGTATGTTATAAAAAAGTTAACGCCTTTGGCGGTGAGTAGAAAGGGATTCAATTATGATGTTAGGTTTTTTAATGGGCTTCAGCAGTTTTCAAGACATATCTAATCAGTATCCCTGAAAATTGGTTTGGACGTTACATACTTTCAATGTTTGAACTGTAACTTTGCATTAAAGTTTGTAGCAACATTCATTCATTTCCGTTCTTGATTCATTAATAAGTTTGCACAAATCTTTGTTTCCATTATTTTTTTAGTTAGTCCATGGGAAATAGAAATGCTGTCCATGAAGCGCTTAGAAGGCCCTCCGCGAGTAACCAATACTGTGGCGCCCTTGGGCGGTGTCGACTTACGTACAATATAAGGAACTGACGTGTAGGCTTAGCTCGGAATTAAACCGGCAGTGACTGTTCACGCGGTACCACAACTTTGCAACATTGCCAAAAAATGTTGGAGATCTCGATAAAGAATTGCAAGTAAGATAGAAATTTTTTCTCTGCCATTAAAGGAGACGAATATGAACAAAAGGTAGTCTGCTTTACTGAAATGTTTCATCGAATTACTGCCGCTACACCCAAATACATTGAAAATCTATGTCAACTGTTTTTACAAATTGAAAAGAAACTTATGATAGAGTCTTCGTCGCCATACTACAAGTTTTTCGTTCACTGTTAAAGGATCACGCCTTAGAAGTTCGCCACGTTGTAAGGCAAGCTCTAGATATTCTAACTCTGGCTTTGCCTTTACGTATGGAGGATGGCAGGACTATGCTTACACACTGGACGAAGAAGATAATTGTTGAAGAGCGTCATTCCGTGCAGTAACTTTTCCAAATTTCTTCTTAATCATAGCGGTTTGTTGGCATTTTTTACTATAAAGTTTGATTTATATCTGCAACGAGGTGTATTTCCCTGTACGTCACCAATTAGTTACCCATTTAGTCAATTATACGCAACGCTTTGGTTTCCTTTGTTTGGTCTCCATCATAAAAACTAGCTACGGATTTAGCTGAAGTTATTATCAAATGGGAATTGCAACGTATTAAAGCAGACGAAACTGAAAACAAAATATTATCGGGCAGCATGAAAGACGACGGAGATGACAACACTTCTTTAAAAAGGCGTTGCAATGAAGATTATGCGTATTAATTCGATACCTGGGATGTTTTTAATTTATAACATATATATATACTGTTAAATATTCTTCTACAGCTAAATTCAGCTAAAATATATGCCTTTACGTATGGAGGACGGCCAGTTATAAAGAGGCTGATCGTAGCAACACCTTGTAGTCATTCATGTATGTAAACATCATTTGTGTAACGTTCAAAATTTAAGTTTTTTACCTTTTATTGTATTGGAGCAATTAGATATCAGCAATTAAGAAAATAAATGCACTTACCAAAGGTGAGGTCTGCTTTGAAAATAAACTTAGTCGCAACCAAATGGTTGTAATTCTTGCTGAAGTTTGTTTTGCATGCATAGATTTCCTACCTAAGTTCCATTCTGCTTGTTTTGTTTACCCTAACGGTGCTACACATTCTGCGCATTTTTACACATAGAGATTTTTGCTGAAGTTTATTTTGCATGCATAGATTTTCTACCTAACTTCCATTCTGCTTGTTAAACATTTTGGGATTTTACTTGTATTTATACTTTGAGTTTTTATTTAGCCTTTGAGTACTTAAACATTTTGAGATTCTACTTGGGTTCTTACCATATTGATTTCTTGCATCTAAGTTTTCCTTTTATTTGGGTTCTTGACTCCGCTATTACATTTTGAAATTTGGATCTAAGCTTTTTTTCCTTTTAATTGAGTTCTTGACTCCGCTATTACATTTTGAAATTTGGATCTAAGCTTTTTGGTACACTGGGGTTCTTAATCTGTGCTGTGGTGTGCTTCTGTGGTTTTACGGAGGCATACTCACTATGTGCTTGTACTTTTCTCTTCACACACATGTGGTGTGTGTTTCTATGAATTAACTCACGTGGGTCTGTACAGTATGTGTTTAGACATTTTTCTCGTTACCAGGTATAGGCATATTTAATGTGTGTTTTATGATTTTATCTTTACAAAGTATCGGTGTATGAGTGTGTGATATCCTGATTTTATTATTATTATTATTATTATTATAAATTTAGCAAGGGAATAAATTCTAAGACTATAGTCTTAAAGCACTAGCATCTAGGGCTATCGGCTTTTATTAAAAAACTCTACCGCACTTGAGGTTTGAACCCACGACTATTGAGTTGCTAGTCGAGACTCTTGCCTACTCGGCCACTCAGGCGGATATCATCCTGATTTTGTCTGTACAAGGGATAGGTATACTTAGTGTGTGTTTTTGATTTTATCTTTACAAGGTATCGGTATATTAGTGTGTACAAGGTATAATTAGTGGGTGTTTTTATGATTTTGCATTTGAAGTTGGAGGAGGCTGCTCGTGTATTGTTCACAGAACGACATGCGGACAGATCGGACTTGCTGGTTGCGGATTTCGGGAGGACTTTTAAGCGGACGGACTAGTTTTCCGTAAGGAAGCAAAATCGCTTCCTTACAATATTATTATTATTATTATTATTTTAATTTTAGACTAATGAATTCAATTCTTAGACTAAAAAAAAGACATTGAGCACTAGCAACACTCAGTAATTTAGAAAAATATTTTAATTTGTAGAAAGAACTAACGTACTGTAAGCGTTATTTTCGAGTAAAATACATTGCACTTTTTCAAATATTCATGTCATGCAAAAACATTTGGATTCATTCTATTAAGATATAGTAAATTGATTTGCAAACATTCTGCACATTGAAACGTTGTTATCGTTTGGTTGAAATTTATATATCTAATTTTATCAAATTTCCATTCAGCACAAATTGTACTGAAGCACAATTGTACACTTGCGTTATATTCATATTGGCGGCATACAAGAACAAGTATGTGTCCCGTCATATTAATTGATGTTATATTCGTCATTGCTTTTTTAGACTCTTTGCTTTTTTTTTATATAGAATAAAAAATGGGGAGATGTGCAAATATGTCAAGTTTTTTTATTGCACGCAGACTGTCTAGCACGATCTAGAATCTATTGTTCCAGACTAGACGGATTGTGTGCAAAATCAATCAAAAGCAATGGAAATTTCATATCATGTAAATAACTTCGGGCTTTAAAGATCAATAGGTAAGAGTTAAAAAAAATTATTTTCACATTAATTTACTTTTTTTAAGCATTAACAAACAAAACTTTCACGGCTTGTTTTCATTCAAAAAGAAAATGAAATAACCAAATTCACTTCAAAACAAAAATTGTTCACAAATTGTTAAAAACATTTCATACAATTACCTTCGAAGAGCAATACCAGAGAAAAAATAATTTAAAAATATTTTTTAAAATATATGAAAGTACTCACATGTAATTCCAAATGTTATCAATAATGTTTATTTAACACAATTTGTTAAATCGTTTTTCCAATTTTTTTCATATCTTTTGTCTCACCGCAGAATTTTTTCAATTTTTCACAGCATCACTTGTGAAATTTTACATAAAACCGTTAGTTGGGTTTTTCCTTTACACTGTTTATAAAAAAAAATATCGTGTGCGCAGAATGGAGAGAACACAGAGTCGCTTCGAATAAGTATGAATAATGTCAAAAATAAAAATGTTTAAAATAAAAACTTTAACAAATATGATAAAAAAGATTCAAATCCTGCGCGAAAAATGAGCAGCAAGTACGCGCGAAGATTTTAAAAAAACATACGCAAATCTGTCATAATAAAATATGAATTTATAATGCATCTAAATTACTAATTTTTCCTTCTTTTTTTACTACTTTGATTTGCATCTCTTGCGATCGCTCATATTGATGGCATACAACACCAAATGTGCGCCGCCATACTTGTATGTGTGTGCCACATATATAAATTAATTATGCGGTTATAAGTTAGTTATGCATCAGATTGTATGCAGAAAAAAGAAACAACAGTTTGAATCAGAAAACTACTCTGGCAACACATTCATATATATGCATTATTATGATTTGCTATACAACTATAGAATACGTTAAATCGTAACGTGTGTTGCACATACACATATATGTAACTATTATCAAAGAATGTATGAGATTATGTTAACTTACGGAAATTATGTTGTGCTATAGTCACCTAAGCCCATATTGCAGATATAGGGACGTTGTTTAGAGATGTTCAATTTGTAACGACATTGTTTAATAACTCATATCTAATTTCTGGAATTGAAATACCCCTAACGTTTGTAAAAGTAAGGTTAAGTGGCCATACCGAATATCGAAAATAGATAATAATATTGAATCAACTTTAGAAAGTTGACGAAAACAAATGTTTCGCGGAAGATGACTAAGATTGTGAAAGGAAAGTCCAAGAAGACATTATTACAATTAAAAATTTTTTTTATAAACGAATTGAACCAAAAATATCAATCTAACATACGATATATAAAAGAATTGAAAATTCGTAGTAGTATTAAATACAAATATTATACACTAATCGTAATCATCGTAATTAGTACATCTTTTATGCTTTTTACAAAACGTAACAATTTTCCATAAGACTGAAGAAAGGACACAAGAGAATTGCGATATAAATGAGGAAACAGTTACACATATTAATTAAAACTAGAGCTGAAACAATAAGAAACAATACAATCTAACGATTATTGCTAAAATTTTGAAGTAGATTTTGTTGTTGAACTTTAACAAACATTTTCTGAACAAAAACGAAAGCAGCGTTATTAATGATACTGATTCCTTAATTGAATAAATAACTTTCAAGTTCTATTTTGACTAAGTTTTGGGTATTCTTTCGCGCGGTATAGCAGTCTGTATTTTGTTTTGGTAATTAATATATTAATTTTTTGTTGAATTTCGTGGTTATGTTGCCTTAATGTGTGTAAATTTATAGTATACTGTGAGAAGAAAGTGAGTGAATTCAAGGTAATAGAAGTATTTTTACGCTTTGATTCATTGGATTTTTTCAAACAAAAATTTGAGCTCCGATATAAATCTCTCTTTTTTTGTTTTGTTTTTTTTCTCTCTTTTTCTCTGTTTAATTTTTTGCTCTGTTTAATTTAATGCTTGTAGTTTCTTATGTTTTCGATCTCTTGTTACAGTATCAACATGACAGAGAAGTTTTGCTCAAATTGGTTGATAAATTTTGAGTGGTGGACCTTTTTGCAATTTGTTCTGTGTGTTCTTCGTAATCCATTTCTGTCTTTTAGACTGGATATAGATTGTTTATATTCACCTTATCGGGCGAAAACGGGCCCGGAACCTGAAAGATTCGTTTTGTGTTGGCTTTGCGATCGCTTTGGCCATGCAAAGTGTGCCAGCATTATCGACCGTGCTGCTGATGCAGTCGTTAAACCCTCGAAGGGATTGCGATGGTCATGTCCTGACTGTAGAAGACGGGACATAGACAAATTGTTCACGGAGACGAGAAATAGTTTCTGTGAGTTGAGTAAAAATCTCGGCTCCTTGTGGGAAAAGTTTCAGAACATTAAGACTAGGTTTGATGAGTGTCGTTTTATTGAGCACTCCTCTTCTTCCCAACCTAATAAAATCACAACTCGTAGCGTAGCGTGTGGTACGTCACCTCTAATTCCTCCTTAGTCGGATTCGTTGGTGCAAGTTAGTGCTTCCGTAATGTCCTCAAAGAACGTCAGCGTTTTTGATATGGCTGAGTCGGTCTGTAATAAAAAAGTCACAAATAAGCCGGTATGTCCTTCTGGTTTAAGCTATGCTATAGTGACAAGAGTATCGCCTCCTAGTGGCGTCACTCACTCATCTCAGGCGTCATCGCCTAAAACTAATAAAGAGCAATATAAATCATCCTCTCCCCCCGGCTGTGCGAGTGTGAACGCTGGTCACCAAATTGGCCATGTCGCACAAACTGCCCCATTGGTAATCCCATCTATATTTTCCCCAACTCAAAACTCCCCAGCCGTGAACCCTACTGCTCCTAGCTGTAATGACATTTGCTTGACGGCAGTTCCTCCCAGAAAAGCAATATTTGTGTCAAGACTAGCACCGGATATATCTGTGAATAACATAAAAAGTTATCTGGCGGCGAAAGTCCCATCAGTCAATCTAAAGCGTGTAAATATTTTTAAATTGGCTCCGTCTCAATCTTAAGCAATCGCTTCTTTTAAAATTCTTGCTTCGACTGAAAACATCGATATTTTATTAAATGAACCATTGTGGCCGGTTGGATCCTTAATTAAGGAATTTATCCCACGCGATCGACCCCGTAATACTAATGCAACAGCTCTTTCCCCTTCGAAACACCAAATATTTCTTCAGGCTCATTATCTCTCATTTATCAAAGTGTTCGGGGCCTAAATTCAAAAATTCGTTCTACCTTCCTATATTCAGTGGGCACAGAGTTGTCCTTTTTGGCCTTCACTGAAACTTGGTTAAAACCTGGTCTACACTCGTCTGAACTCTTCCACAATTCTTTCCAGGTTTTCAAAAATGATCGATGGGATCGCATTGTTGGTGGTGTATTAATTGCCATACTTTCGTCATTTCCGTCCTAATCAATTGAATTTCCGAATACTCCTGACGTTGAATTTATCGCCATTCGAGTGAAAATGCCTAATAAACAACTATTTATAACCTGCTCCTATATTCCCCCAAATTCTGATATCTCCCTATATAAAACAGGCCGCCCTCATATGCGAAGTCGCCAAGCAGTCGAAACCCTCCGATTTGGTAGTTGCGTTGAATGACTTCAATTTGCCTCAAGTCACTTGGTATAATAGTGATAATTCTGGTTGTTTGATTCCTACTTCAACATCTGATAGAGCTGTTGTGTTCTTTAGCGAATTATTTGATCATAATTTAGTTCAATACAACCGTACGCCTAATTGTAATGGTAGTCTGTTTGATCTCTGCTTTGCCAATTTCCCTGAGATTAAAGTAAATCGTTGTTCACCTTTTAGTTTACCTGAAGATCCTTATCATTCAGCAATGTGTATTTCCTTTCATCACAAGCGTGATGATTCGTTCAATTATTTTAATATTCCAGATCCAACTTTGTCAAATAATTATTACGATTTTCATATAATCAATATTGTATTGCTAAAATATCACCTTTCACATATAAGGCTTGATTTCTCAACTGGATGTATTGAAAGCCTATTCTCGTCGTTCCACAATACATTGAATCTAGCTATTGCCGCATCTGTTCCGGTCAAGTGTCCCCCGTCGTTTAATAGGACAATTAAATATTACAAGGATAGAAGAAACTCGCTATTCAAAAAATATTCGAAAAGTGGGTCTGCTCTCGACTATATCGCTTACTCGGTGGCGAGGCATAGATTTAACTCCCTCAACGAACATTATTACTGCAGATACCTTCAGTTCATTAAATCCTCTCTGTTTGCTAATCCTACATACTTTTTTAAATTTGTTAACTCTAAAAGAAAAATTTCCACACATCACTCGCATATTTCTGTTAATGGCTATGATTGCTCGGATGATCTTGAAATCTGAAATCTGTTCGCTGAGTACTTCCGTCTAAACTTTTCGATTGAAAGTTCCGATTTATCCGCAAACTACCCATATCCTATAACTAACTTGGTTTCAATTCCTAAGTTGGTTATTTCTGAACTTAAATCTTGCGCTGTCGAATTATATGGTGTTATCTCTAAGATTTTTAAGCGATCTTTGAATTTAGGTGTTTTCCCTTTGTGTTGAAAGAAAATTTTCCTTATTCCCATTCACCAAAGTCAAAGTAGACAACTTGTTGAGAACTACAGAGGCATAGCCAAGTTGAGTGTCTTGCCTATACTGTTTGAGCGAATTGTGAGTCAGCATTTGGCATTTCTCATTAATTCGTATATTTCTCCACACCAACATGGCTTTCGGAAAGTCACCAATTTACTAAAGTTTACTTGTCATGTTTTCAAGGCTTTTTCTAGTGGCTCTCGCACAGTTGTAATATATACTGAGTTAAGCAAAGCGTTTGATTTGGTTAACCATAACTTACTTATTTTTAAACTTCGAGCCTCTGGCTTTTCTTTCTATTTAGTGAAATGGTTAAGCTCTGATCTGCACAATAGATCCTTCAGGGTTCTGTTTAACTTCATCACATCGGATGAATTCCCCGTGACGTCTGGCATACCTCAAGGCAGCCACTTACGTCCCATTTTATTCAGTTTATACATTAATGTTCTCCCATCGGTGATTAATTCCAGTCAGATCTTAATGTACGCCGATGATGTGAAACTGTTTTCTTCTTTCTCTCTAGAATAGCAATCACATCAGCTTCAAAGTGACTTGAATAATTTGGTTGCATGGTGCTCTTTGAATCTTTTGAAACTAAATCTAAATAAATGTAAGAAGCTTTCTTTCTCAAGGAAAAAGTCGTTCATTACTCCGTATTTTATTGATTCGCATAAGTTGGAGGACGTCGATACGTTCACAGATTTAGGTGTTCTATTTGACTATAGATTACGTTTTAACTTGCACATTGAGCTCTCGTTAAGCAAAGCTAGGTCCACGCTTGGTTTTATAAAGAGGTGGTCCAATGAGCTTGATGATCCTTACAGTTGTAATGGCCGCGAACAAACCTTGGGTAGGGTGTCTGTCGGTCTGTATCAACCGCAAGTAGCGGAATAACGGCATGCCCTTAGACAAAATCATGCGATTTTGTGGTACTGCTTATAAATCACATGATCTTGCGGGATATGTTTGTTTTATTCTTTTCTGTTTTCCTTGTTTACAAGTACAGGCAAAATCGTATGATTTTGCGGTATTCCTTTTTTTCCTTTTGCTTTTGCAAGCACCGGCAGAATCGTATGATTTTGCGGTATTCCCTTTTTTTTCCTTTGCTTTTGCAAGAGTAGGCAAAAATCGTATGATTTTGCGGGATCTTTGCTTGCTTTTGTGAGAGTAGCGGCAAGCCGCTACAGAGAGAGCAACAGGAAGAAGAAGGGGGAAATTGAGTAGGAATGAAAAGTCTGTCTGTTTTTTAATTTGAAGATAGAGGGGAGAACAACTTGGCCTCTGGTGGAGTGCGGACGTGTCCGCGAGTTGTGAAAGTTATTATTGACTTCAGTTTTTAATAAATAGAAATTTAAACGTTTTTTGTGAACCAAAAAGAAAAAAAAAATGCTCCACTTTAAAGAAGAAAATATCCTAAATTTATATTGAGTGAGATTTAACAGAAAAGTTCATCCAAATTCTGGATCGGATAATAGCAATAAAAGTTGCGGACTTGTCAATGATTTCTTTTATCTGAATATCAAAAAAAAAAAACAAAGGACAGAAAGAAAGAATCTAAAGGAAAATTCTATGATAGCCATTTTGCTCGTAAAACGAAAAAGAAGCGAAATACAGAGGAATAAAGAAACCTTTTTTTTTTGTTTCAAATGAAAGAAATAAGAAAAAGAAAATGGTTTAAACATTATTTTAATATAAGTGTTTTGTAAAAGATTTATTAAAGAAAAAAAAAAAGAAAAAAAGGTAACAAGAAAAAAAGAAACGGTGGAACAATTAAGAGAATCACAGGAGGAGGAAGAACAAGCAAGTCAAGAATAATGGCTGCACCGTTTTTTCTCAATACGAAATTTTTAGTTAAGCAAGAAGAATTTATTGTTTTTGTCAAGTGAATAATGTAAAGAAATTATTGTAAAAGAGGACATTTATAAACAAATGGTCGTGTAATTCTTTATTAATTTTCTTAATTTTTAAATTGTTGATTTCCATAAGAGATTCTTACCAGAATAAAAGTTCAACGGTAAACATTAAATGTCAAAAAGAAAAAGTTGATAAAAATATCGCATCAATTAACTGCAAAAGATTGATGGAAAAAAAAGGGATTTCACTTTGTACAAAATCTCAGAAAATTCCAAAGCGTCAATGAATCAGTTTGTCATGTGTAAAAGAAAAATACCTTCCTATATAAAAAGGCTGTTAAAAGCAAAAGTCGTGCAAAAATTTCTTAAACATTCTTATTGTAAACTTGAAGCTTTTTAGTTGACATCATTACTTGTTGAAAGAAAAAAAATAAAATAGAAAAAAAAAACGAAAAAAAAAACAAATCAATGTGTTTACTTCAATCAAGACGAATTTTGGAGCTATTAAACAATAATAAAGGTGAAACTAAGAACATTGGTGTTGTGTAACAATAACGGAGAAGTTATGCTGCACAAATCATCACTGTCCTTTTCCAACATTACTTCTGTAGGTGGGGACAATAACAACTGTGGCGTTTGGATGGAAGCTGTTATTTGCGATCAACGATACCCACAAATATTTGCTACTAAGTCAGGTAACGCCGACTAAAATTCCTACTATCCGTGGAGAGAATCATCATTAAGAAGTTCATCGGAACAAACGACGACACCAATTGCACCAAGTATTGTAAGTTAACTAGTTCTTTTAGTTCCTTTCTTCTGTTGTTCACGATGTGTGGCTAAGCGCGAGCCGCCACCGCTGTAGCTGAGAAAAGGGGGTGTGCATATGATGGCACCGTAGGGAGGACTTCAGGCGATGACAGACGGACTCACCGTGGACAGACGTACGGTAGACTACCGACGAGACTATTCCTGTTTTTTTTAGTATTCTTTGTCATGAGGCTCAGAGAGCCAAACCCCATTCAATAAGTACGCTCTACCGGCAACAAAGGGGCTAGTATTGTGACACAGTACTAAAAGGCTGTACATGTGTTTGGTTAGACTAATACTAGAGTATGCCTCTGTTGTGTGGTCTCCTTCTTATAGGTGCTATGTTGATTCAATTGAATCTGTTCAAAATCAATTATTGCTGTTTGCCCTTAGAAATTTGGGTTGGGATCCAATTGCCTCTCTTCCCCCCTATGAAAATAGGTTGCGTCTGCTGCCCTTACCGTCTCTCGAGAAACGTAGATTGGTTCTTGGCGTTTCCTTCGTAATCAAAGTAATAAATGGTGCTATTTGACTCGCCTGCATTACTTGGTGAAATAAGCTTTAATGTCCCCAAGCGCTTCTCTAGGCGCTTTACCTTGGTTAAGCTTAGTCAATGTAAATATAATTATGAGCTGTTTAACCCGCTCAGAATTGTTTGCAAGAACCTAAATTATGTCTATTACTTATTCTCATTACAGGACTCTTTAAAGTCTATTAAAACAACATTGCTTAATACGCGTAATTCATGTCGTACTTAAGACTATAATGAAACTGCTATAAAAACATCAAAACAAATTCAGAAATGAAATTCATAGAATAAGGAAAATCGTGTTAAAGCAAAACAATTCGTGTAGAAACAGCATTTTCTAGTGTTTTAACTCTTGTTAAATCAAATTTTGTATAAAATAAATCGTATAAAACGAGGGTTAGGGTAGTACGCAAATGTATTATAGAGTATGAAGATAAACTATTGTCACAACTAAACTTTTTTTAATCATAAAACATTTTTTCAGATACTTCATAGGAAATTGGAATTAAATTTTATTGAGTAGTTCGATGAACATAAAATTTAAACATCTTCGATTTTAGTTGCCATAAATGATGAAACGCAAACAAATTATATTTTCTGTTCAGGGTTTGATTTTTTCTGCACGTATACGCCAATTTCCTTAGAGAATACTCATTTTAAAACCCAAAACGGTATACGTATTGCTTCGTAAACATTTTACACAACGTGAACCATATTAAGTAATCTAGCAATTTAATTCTCTCCGTTATTACTCATATAAAATATAGTGTTTTGTCTTATATGCAACGCTTAGTTATTGAATAAAAGGTTTTAAGAATTCTTAACAACCAAAGCTTGTTTCTACCTTATAAACACATATATGCGTATGCCAATGTAAACCCACAAGTTTACAACCCTATATTTCTACAAACTAAAACAGGGTTGAAAAACATCTACTGATGGTTTAATAACTACGTTTATCGATGCCAATTGACCAAAATAAATCAAAAGTAAAACCGGTCTAGGAAGTGTCGGGAATGTTGCAAGCAAAAAGAACAACATTTATATCGAAAAATGATTTGACAACAATCTTAGACGTACGCCTAGTATGCATTGAAAAATTTTACGATTAAAAAATTGAATAAAATAATAATTTAAATATTGAAAGGAAATGTTTAGCTACTAAATGGTTCTGAGTTTAGTATGGATTTAAGTTTGAGAGGTTCGCAGGTGAGAAAAATAAATGTGTTTATGTATGCACATGTATATTAACACGGAGAAAGATTTTTTTACGCTAAACTAACACCACCCAAAGATAAATCTGGCTGCAAGACAAAAAGTAAAAACCAAGGGGAAACATACTTCATTAACAAACTTATTGCATACGGTCAAACGCGGTGAATCGAGACCTAAATCAGCCAATATATATGAAAAAAGTAACCGCATAATTTTATGCACAGCACGGCCGCAATCGGCAGATCCGAAATTGGGAAGAAATTTTACAGCAAGAAGCAGCACTCAGACATCTGACCAATCGATATCCAATTTAGGCAAAAATAATGTAAGAATTTCTTTTTAAACATCCTTTTATTATTACTAAAATCTTGTTCTAGAAAAAACATCTGGTGTCTTCGTCAAGTCTTTTGAAGCTCTTACTCAAAGAACCTATAAAGCGCCAATGGTTATGCAAAGATACAGCTGCCAATAACGAATTGGACAATTCTTCACAATTAAGTCCTTGTCTTATCGGAGATGATGGTCTCTGCGAAAGTGCTAAATATATGAATACTTCACACAAAAGCTCTGAGCAGTCCTCTATGCCAAATAAGAACTGCAAGCCAATTTCCGTTTCTCCCGTAAATACGAAAGCAAGTTTTTATATATGCAAACAGAACCTCAAATCCTCCACCAGTACAGATCTACTGAAAAGCATATCAATTTCTCGAGTCCAATACCAAGAAAACTGCGATCGCAATCAATTCTCCGGTACGGCTTCAAACCTTGGGAAATCTACGAGGGAAACTGATATATCTTCGACAACCCATTCTGCTCTTGAAACCGTTCAGAACCATAATTTGGCTACCGCGAATTTTAAGAAATCGGTTCGTTTTGGTGCTCACCAAAATAATGAAGAAATTGTAGCAGAAACTTACGAATATCCGAAATGTCCTTCCGAACATTGTTCATGTAGTCCTCGCAGTTCTTCTTCTAGCAGTCAACAAGGTGCAAGTCCTCAGTGTATTTGCAACCTGACAAGTTTCAAATACGCTTCGAAGATAGACAAGCATACCCCATCTAATTTGTTAGCTGGTAAGTCGGTTGAAAAAGGGGAGATCCACGTCATCAGAGATCATAAAAATACCGTTGGGGACAAGTTAGAAGGTACGTTATTTAAAAACCTGTGGGAAGATAAAAATCTAAAAATAATAGATTGTCAGAAGTTAGAAATACCCTTGTATCTCTCCAATTGCTCTGACTTATACAATACAATTTTGGAGAATCCGCAAAAACCTAATAATCTCGTAAACGTCGGCCCATTATATGAACCAGACTTGCTGAAAATGGATAAAAATTTCAATTCAATCGACGTCAGCAACAACTCTAATAACTGTTTAAAGATGGTGGCTTCAACTTCCATTATTAAAAAAAAAGAAAATAGTGGAACAACTTCGGATGCAACCAGAAAGCTGGCAAAGGGGCATTGCCCTAGGTCAGAAGGCGATCACAGTAGAGACATACAGACGGTGGAAAATGAAGATTCAAATTTACTTGAATTTAATATTGATAAAGTGGACACTTGGATGTCTTCGCATGAATCTTTGCCAAAAAAATTGTCGTTAAATACTTCGATGCTCGATGAAAGTTTTCAGAAACTTACCAAAGAAACTTTAGAAGCAATGAAAACTTTGGATCCCGACATTGAAAACGGAGCTATCGCTAAAGAAGAGGATGATAAACCCTCTTCAAGCTCACATGATAATTCTCAAGACGATTCTACGTACGACGAAATCGTTTCTGTTATTAAAGAAATCGAGGACGATAAGAAAAAGGGTAAGATATTATGATAACTATATTGTCAACGGCTTGACACCCATTCTTACAACATTTCAAAATTCAGATGAGATGTACGGTAACTCTAAAATTCCTGATAATAAGTTACAAGACATTTTAAGTTATCTAGATAATGTTGAGGACAGTTGCGAAAAAACGTTGTTAGAAACGCGCCTTACTAAACCTTCGGAAATAGGATTCGTCGTGGAACCGGATATTGTGGAAGACGTGCCAAAGTAAGTGAAAAATTCCTTAAGACTCCACGAAAACGTACTATTGTCAAATGTTAGAATTTCTCCTAAAAGCACACATCTGACCTGTAAGGTAGAATATCCATGATCCGAATCAATAGTGAATTCAACTTCGAATCACGATTACGATTGCATAACTTTGACTAGAAGAAAAGAGTTCGCCAACACTAAACACCAAACTTTTTGTTACATTACTGCCACAAACGCTTATTAAGATGGTTGATTTCAATTTGGTGTTTCGAAAACTTCTAGAAAAAGCTTTGAAAGTCAGGGTCTTTCGAGCTCGCGATACAAATATCTTAGGGTTCAAAAAGTTGCTAGCAAAATGTAGCAGAATGAGATTTCAAGTACCGTGAATGTCGGAATTAAATCCCTTGTCCGCACTTATTTCTTATTTATATGTTATTCACGTATGCGATTCGAGAGTCTGTATGATTGTCGTAATTTATTTCAAAAATTGGTTCCCGTCATGTGACTTAGCGATAAATACAAAAGTGTTATAACCAAATCAAAAATAACTTCTGCTTAGCTTGTCTTTCTTTAGCTGAGACATACTCAATTGTGTATTCAGAGAATTCTGGCTCTCTGCCTTCTGGTTCTGTTTTCTAGGCTTTCCGACTTGCTCATGCTGCCTAATCACCAGTTAGCGCGAAAAATCATCGCACTTAGTTTGAGGGCCAACGAATTGGCAAATGCATTACTGCTTTCTAAAGAACACGTAGCAAAAATTCGCACAGAGAAGCAGAAGATTGTGCGGTCTGAGAAATCAAATGCAGCCCTACGTATGAGAGAACAAAAGAAACGTTATGAGATAATAGTGTGCAGACATCAAGCCTTTATAGAACAAGTAAGAAAATAATATGTGGACTTCGAACAAAATATTTTAAGCCTTTTGGCCTGTAATAATAGTTGCTTAAAGACAAAGGGTGTCTTTGTGAGAAAGTCGCCGCTCTGACAAGGCGTTTGGAAAGTCAAACTCAAGCTTGGGAACATAAATTGGAAACTGAAATTGCAAGAGTGAAAGAAAATATTTTGGCGAGTGAGAAAATACGGAGAGAGCGTTGGGTCAAAGAAAATACTAAGAAAATAAAAGTAAGTTCCCAATTAAGAAATGAGATGACTAAATTTACTTATAAATTTTAAGGAGCTTACCGTCAAGGGCTTAGAAACGGAAATTAATAAAATGTCAACATGCCATCAGAAAGAAATTACAGAACTAAAAAACCAACATCAGCAACATTTGCTAGCGGCCTTGGAAGAGGCGCGAGCGAAGCATGAACAAATTGAAAACAGCATTAGAGAATCGTGCACTCAAGACAGAGAATCTACAATTGCTAAAGAGAGAGCTGTGCTTAGAGAAAGGTAAGGTGCGCCTGTCTGAATACCTTATTTTTATATTCCCTACATTAAATATTTTTCCTCCCCCTAAAAGATTTGAGAAACAAATAGAAGAGGAAAGGGAAGCCTTTAATAAAGAAAAACAAAAGTTTGTTGAAGATTTCCATCAAGAAAAGGAAAATCTTTTAAGAGATTTAAAAACCAGGGAAGAAGACATGCAAAGTAGAAAACTAGAATGGCAAAAAGATAAAGAAATTGAATTCCAGCGGACTACCAAAGAAATACAGGAAAAAATGTTAAAACAAGAAGAAAGGTACCAAAATCGCTTAAATACTATTGAAAAACAGTACGAAGCTGATTTCGAGGTATGGAAAAAAGAGCATGAGAATAATTGCAAAATGCAACAAGTGGAAAAGGAGAATGCTGTTAGACAATATTATAGAGCTGAACGAGATAGGCAAATTGACTCCATTGTGCAACGAATGGACGCAGAATCTTTAAAGAATAATGAAGAATATCAAGTTAAGATTAGGTAAGATGGCTCATTCGCTTCGAATTGTGTTTTCGAATTTTTATATGGTTTGTGCTCGTTAGTCGTTTAAAGCAAAAATATGAAAAAGATTTGCAAGAAGCTGAAGTTGTGGAAAGGTCTGTAAGAGAGAAATACACTATAACTCGCAACAAGTTAGCGGAATCCGACGCTCAGGTGAAAAATCTTCAAGCTGATATTAAACGTATGAACATGGAGTTGGAACATAGTAAAAAGGTAAGATGGGTAATTGCCTACAGTTACCAAAATTTTAGGCTAATATAATCTGTCGTTGGTATCGCGCAGATGTGCAAAGACTTTCTCAACGAACGCGAACAATTAAGAGAAAATTTGAAAAGCGAATTGCAGGGGGAGATGCAAGGATTAAAAATTGGACGGGATCAGGAGATACAGCAAATCCATAAACGGTGGGCAATTTAAATAGTTTTTTTGTCAATTCCTATCAGCTTAAAATTCTTTTGCTATGTTTTCATATAGAGTTCAGCAGGCCATTGAAAAGAAAGATGCTACAATAGATATCCTGCAAAAAGAAAACGCCACCCTTAGGGAAAGATGTTTGAAATTAGAGGCCATCATAAGACAACAGAGAAAAGATTACTGTGTCAAATGAAAGATATCAAAAAAGCTGGAATTTAAGAAATGGAAAACATATATTAAGAATGAACCCAAGTTTCCTTAGTTTTTTTAAATTGTAAATACCAGGTAGCTAATTAATTATTATCAATATAATTAAATTTGATTTTTGTCCATAAAAACTTCATTTTCAAAAAACGCTTACCTGAAAAGAGGAAGAGTGTGTCAAAATGTTCTCATCCTCCTTAAATTTATTCGTAAATACGCAAAAGTTGGATGTTTAAATAATAACAAAGTTATTTTATTAGTTGGAGAACCTTCGGACCATAATGTCTAGGCAAGCCACTAAAATATTTCAAAGTGATCAAAGCAAATAAATATTTGCAATTTTTCCAACAAATAATAAACTTGGTGTATTAACGTTAAAGTATGCATATGTTCGTCTCGTGGTCAAATGAAGAAAGCCGTATCACTGCTCGAAGTAATATGGAAGAACGGCTAGCCGTTGAAGCCTTTGGATCTGCCTGAAACATTACTGCCGGATCGTGGTACATGGAACACGCTGAGAGTGTTTAGTTGCAAAAAATACACTTGTTAACTGAAGGAAATGGAAAGAAATAATAAATGATAAAAGAAATTTTGCGATTTTGAATAAAAACGTCAGTACTGCAACAATACGTATACTGCCTTCAAGAAGAAGAAGAAAGAATGCCAGCGCGGAGCAAATGCTTTTTTTTAAGGTTAAAGCGCCTCCATCACTAAGAGCTAGATGGCATAGGAAGTTATTAAGAAGGAAGTGCTTATGAAACTATGACTTATTGAGCCAATTACCTATTTTTATACAGATTTTGATGTTTATTTTTTGATTTTTTTATTGTGCCTGAACACATGATTTTGTTTCGAACGCAGAATTTTTAAAAGTTTCCAACAATGCGTTCAGGAACAGAGCAACGCAAACTGCGATGAACATTTATTCAATTTTTAGAAACCTGGCGTTCGATTTTCGCATATTTTTGAACATTTTGTGTTAATTCTTCGCACATATTTGTACAAGTGGTTTTTATAATATATAATCTCATATATATAAATGTATAAAAAAAAGAGTATTTATCTTTAGATTTATTAACCAACTTTAAGATCGGAAAAAAAGTTCCAACATTTCACTGTAATTTGAAATCTACAAAATATAATGCATTTATGTACCCACAGTTATTTTTATCTTAGTTCGTGAGCTTGGCAAAGGTTGTATTTCCTTATGTATTCACGTTTATATAAGCTGCAAATGTAACCAATAGGGTTCTTAATCAATTAAGGAGTGCTTTTTGTATTCATTTTTGTCCCACAAACATTTCAGGTTTAATTGACTAATTTTGGCATAAACAGGTAAAGTTCTAATATAAAGTATGAACAATTGGGCGTTCCGTTTAAATATTTATTTATTATGAAATGGTTTACTTCTATTCATGTTCTTAAAAAACGGAAATGTAAAGTAAATGTAGTGTACCGTTAGGTGCTTAACAGCACCCTACAACGATGAACACAACGTACTTTCGATTGTCCTTCCATGGAATAAGCTTTTGTTAAAACTCTCCGCGTCTTGCTTTAGTAGAATCCCTTGTGTAAGACCTTATTAGGTTGCATCGTAGAGGAAATGGTGCGTCGCTCACAAAATAGTAGGGAAACTTGATATTAATTATTTTAGTTTCAGCCAGCTCTAATCCATTTTGGACTAAGCGTCTCTCATACTCCGAATGGAACATAATGCCACCACCACTTTGGAACCTGTACGCTTCAGTGTCAATTGCAGCAAAGTTCGCATCGCACACTGTTTGGAAAACTATTGAGTATATGCCTGAAAGAACGAATATATTATAAATGTTGGTCATGTTTTAGCGTAGCAAACGGTTGTAATATTATGAATCAGAATTAGGAGGATGCAAAATATCAACGTGTTTTCCATCGGCAGCACCTACGCATTGTACAAGATTCCGAATATTTCCAAATGACATGCTATGCGCTTCCACGCTTACTTGTTTGGTAAATATAAATAAAATGGAACAAGAACATTCCATAATACGCGATAACTATCTGACATATACTCCACGAGCCAAATATCTGCAATTCAATTTCAGTTATAAAAAATGAGAAACTTACAGCAGAGTTAAGAACAATCTGCACTTAGCAAGTATTGATGGTCTATACGAAAACTTCGGTAACATCTCTACTAAATTTAGAAGAAGTCCAAATATTTCACGATTCCTGTAAACATTCACTTTAAATTGCCCAAAGTTAATATAATACATATGGTCGGATGCGGTCACCAATAATCCACTGCCATCTCGATTTTTTTATAAATATCTTACCATGGTTTTTGGGTTTAGGGCGACGACGACAACGTTCCCACATCATTCCTGTTATCATATTTGAAATAATTACATTGTCGCTCAAGTATATCCTTGTAAAACTATTAGAGACTGCTAATTAATTATAAACACTCTATTACGGACTATAGTGTGCACCTAGCAGGAATAATTGAAATCATCTGCTGCTTGCAAAAAAACTTCTTCTTACGCTGTGAACTGGTGAATAAGGGATATTCTTGCAAGCTGAGCTGAATCCAAAATAGAAAATTTCTGCACGAAAAATTAACTGAAAAAACACGCTTGTTACTTTTGCAGTGAGTTTCATTAATATTGGATTTTTTCCCTCGACAAAAAATAAACGCTTGTTACATCTAGTCCATTGTCAAAACAAAAATTTATTTTACTATTTCTTACTACTAGGAAATACGTATTAAAATATTAAAAAATAAGCAAACCATTGTTCGAAAATTAACATGGTAAGAAAAATAAATAACTTCAAGAACTCAAAAATGTAGCGTCATTAATGTAACGCTTTTTTGTACAAGGAAGCATACGAAGGAAAAAAAAGCATATTACTAAAAATTAATCTGTGGCGGTGTATCCCTTTTGATTAATAATGTCACGTTTTAACGTTTTGACATATTTTGCATAATTTTTCTTGTGCAGGAAGCAGGAATCTTGTTCTTAAACCAACTGCTTACGGCGAACACGACAACAGTCCTGTTATAGTTTGATATGCATTATTGGGCCAATGGAGTCGGAAAATTAGTGTTTCACTCGAGAAATTCCAAACTATTCATTTGAACCAGAGCATATGTACGTACATAAGCATTAGATAAATTTACAAGTGTACGCTCTCGAACCTAAGCGCTTGCTTGCTTTTTTTTTTTAGATAAAGACACAAGTTCTACACGGCAAAGCACTGAATAGAATTTTCATCGTCCATTGTTGCAGTAATGTAGGGTCAACATTACTGAAGGAAACTTTGAAATTTAAAAGAGGAAAAAGAATTACTTAAAAAAAAATGCTTTCAAAAACTGCGTAATAATGTAGCTGAAAGTTTTCGCTGTTGTATTTAGTGGCAAAACTATTTTTTATGCGTGTGTACCCCCTATTTTTTTTCTAGCAAAAAGCAATTTTTATTATTTATCGCATTTACTTTTAATATTTTGATGCTAATATTTTTATACCGTACATCACTTGTAGTACAAGATATATTACGGCAATGCGGACGTATGTAACACGTCGGAGGAATTAAGATAGGCCCACTTTTTATTATACCGATCCGTTCAGAATCGTAATCTGAACTGATCTAAGCCTATGTATCCGTTTGATGACTATCGATCTAAATTTTTGTCTAAGTGACAAGCCGCAATTTTGAGATATATTAATGAAATTTGATACAGTGACGTGTTTTAACCTAACGACGAAAGCTATTGAAAATGGTTCGCTTTTTCGACCACTCCCCTACGTTCTATTCTGAAAAGTCGTTATACGGAAAAAATTGTAGCTTTCAAAATTTCTCGGCAAAAGTGGCTAGGTAGTAGTATTTTGGCATTCTAAATTATATGAAAACTTTGGACCGGCTAAAACAATTTTTGAAATTCCTCTCATATAACAAAAAGTAAAGTGGATACGACAAAAAGGTATAATTTTCAAAGTTTCACGATGAAAATCATATGAAGTAATAGTAAATAACATAAAAAAATTAACTGTGCCAAATTTGGGCCTTTCGGCCTATTTTTTGAATCCTACCTTAACAAGGATTTTTACGAAAATTTATGGTTTGCAGTACAGAAAAATCTAACTTTTAATATGTGGCGATGAAAATTAACGCATAATAGTAATTTCATACAAAACTAAATTCTACAAATTTTGGACCATCTACGCCCATTTTTGGATCCTAGCATGTGTAAGGATTAAATTTGTACTTCATTCGGTTGCATTTTGGACCCGCTTCTTCATAAAGACGCACATGAAAAATATGCGTTTAGATAGAAACAAGGTGTAATTTTTATATTCTATAAGAAAAATAAGAATTGCGTTACACAGTGTGATGCGGGGTATTTAAAGGTCGGCTTTACCCGTCTATAACATTATTACTTGTTTTTTATGATTTGACTTCTTTTTGGTGAATTACTATAATTTTTTTGTGTATATATCTTTAGCCACAAATTTTTGTTATTATTGTTCTCTCTAATTTCTATCATACAGGTTTTTCCTATTATTATGGTTAAAAAAAAATTGTTATTATATTTATTTCCAACTTCTACACTTTAATCAATATGAAAACGATATGTATGTGTCATATGCACTGTTATTCTATTTAATTTAAATTTTTTTAATAACTGTTATTAGTCTAATATCAACTTAAGGTTAACTTTAATATTAAGTTAATATGCTAATAACAATTACGAATGGTACATAGGCCAGCAATATTTTCGGGGAAAACCCATTTAAAATAATTGGTAACTCCTGGTACAATACTATGGTGAAGAATAAGGATAATTTTATAGCAAAAAACAGATATTAGGCAAAATGGTACTAATTCTCTCCGGAAAGAAGGCAAATCATAAAAAGAAATTCTCCTCAAAATACTGAAACAAAACGGACAAACAGAACAGAAGACCAAAATTGGTTATTCCATTGCTTTTGCTCATATATGTAACTGCTTAAGACGCCTAAAAACATATTCTTTCACATATTTTGTTACAGCCCATATATGCTCATTGTCTTACACGTATATGTCGAATACAACTTTTGCTCTCTCTTACTCTCTTTCAAAGCGTTGTTTTTATTTCTGGTCCTATATTGGGACATCATAATTTTGTTGCGTAAATGATGCTGGCGAAATGTCAAATGATTCTCTCTTAATCGGCTAATGTTATGAAGGCAGTAAGTTCGCCTAGAAAGGTGGTTTTTCTTCGTTCGTGGGAGCAGACTGCCATCTTGATAAAACAAGATAAAATATGGGGACATATACGTTATTATTTGGCTCTAAAAATTGACGAAGATGAAAACTAAAACGTGAACGGAATGTATATGTTTTTTACTATTTCAATATTTCGATAGGTTTTTTCTTATGAGATATATTTCCTGCTTAAGATAATGTAAGCATAATTGCCTGTACTCTATTCTCTACGAATATATATTTTTAAAGGGAACGCTCTTAATTTAAAAATGATATATGGCTAATCTAAGTTGTTCGAAAAACATTTAGTTAGATTTTGAATAAAATTGATTCGAATCCGTCATCTGCAAAAAATAAATGTATTTTTCGGTTTTTGCCTGTTTTCAATTCCGACCTTACGAGGACTAACTGAAAGCACATAAGCGAAGTTTTGATTTCCTGCTCCTCCTGCTTGATGTAGCATGAGCTGAGATCATTATTCACGATGTTTCAATCAAAAAATTTAACGAAATTCATGCAAAATGCTGCGAGATTTTCTCTGCACCATTTTTCTACTTTGTTAACAAGACTTGGCATAAAATATATCTGAACAGTTGACTATTTCTTTGGAATTAAAAATTTCGATAATAGAGATATGTATATGAATTTGTACTAGACATCATTCATGTAAGCTGCATTTCAATTAAAACTTATGGTTCTCGTGGCTTAGCTCCATTATTTAATGTCAAACTTGATACTGAAGAATTTCATTGTGACTGTTGTACCAGACTACAAAATTCTGTAGAAAGTTAATAAGAAAACAAAGTCATAAGCACTTATGAGGAACGACTGGTCACTGTTTATAGCTGTTGGCTGCCGATCAACACGCTCGATCTCTAGGACGAAACTAAAAATTTGTTATAAATATGCTTTTAGGAAAGTTCTAATCACACAGACTAATTAACTAATACCGACCCTGACTAAAGCGATTTACAATGTGGTGCCAAACCACATAGGTGGCATTCTTCGATGCTTGGGTCTTTTAAGAGGTTGTAAATTTCAAAAACGTACATGTTGTAAGGGTCCTTATTCTTGATTAGAATCAAAATAGATTTGCTGTTAGAAAAACATGAAAATTTTGTAAATTTGTATTTTTTTAATTGTACATACACGTTTTGTTCTTTATTATGTTTAAATACGTTTTACTTAGTGAATTATTTTTTATAACTACACAAAGCGACTGTTCAAATTTATTAATGGGTCAATATTTATGTCCGTATCCTAGTGATAATCAAAATGATCAGAAAACTCAGCTACGTAGGATGTGATAGATCTGGAATTGCTAAAGGTGGTGAACTATACTCTTTATGTCTCCAAAAATGTTAAGTAACAATACTTTTACAAATGATATGCCATGTAAATGGCCCTACGTTCTTTTTAGTGTCGTTCAAACGAATAATACATTTTTATAATTTCAGTAGGGGCTATCCCATCTTATATATAAATATTTTTGCTAATATTTATAATGTTTCTGTGTATTATTACCGTTTAGCGAAATTCGGCGGATATTATGTTGCGGTGCATCTTTGTTATATGACGAGTAATCATATATGAAAAATTTAGATTTCGCTTTTGTGTTTATTTGTTTGGCAAAAACGGCTGAATACAGAAGCGAAAACTAACTTTCAGCTACGTGATTACCAACCAGACGTTTAAAATTTTTACGCTCAAAGAATATAACATTCTGAAGAGGATATTATATATTATACTGTAATTTCTCCACACGAAACAAAAGAAAAAAATATCTAGCTTCGGAACAATAGTTCGGGATAACAAAATGATAGAATTTAAATATTACATCATTAATTCTAAAAGAAAGTCCTTGTGCGATATGTACGAAAATTTTCCCATCGTCTCTCACCTTTCATTTAGACATAAGTTGGATGAGTCATTTTATATTAGCGTACAACTGTGAGAGCTGAGAATAAAGTAGATTCAATGTATAACGTGTTTACGGTGTGAACGGGTGTTTCTATAGAGCAGCGGATTAAAGACAAAATAACAAAGAAAATTGTAAAATATAAAAATCCCAGCAAGTGAGCTCATACTGAACTGAATTCAAACACCGAAAAATTTATATTCAGTACAATATTAAAAATTTATAACGAACAAAAATGTTCAGCTCTTTCACAGGTATATATATTAAAAAAATATTAAGAGTTCTTTCGACACATCGGTATTTAAAGTGCTTTAAATTCCTCTTCCAAAGTCCACATACGTATGATAACTAAAATTATTTCATGTAAATCACATCATTTAATTTAATTCATTGTATTTTATTAGTCATCGCCACTGTTGTGAAAAATGTTATTTATTTTTTGCACACGACCGTAGAACAAGGGTGTATTATTTTTGTTTCATAGAAGTTTTTAATATGGGGTTTGATTTCCACAAGTTGAAAATAATCGTATTCGTTGAAGTAGACAACAAACATAATTTGGATAGTAAATATCCGTAGTGTAATGTGATCTGTTTATTTATTCGATTATTTATAATTGGCATTGAACTTGAGCTTGTTGGCAAGGCTGGAACGTTATTTCCTTTAGGCTTACTCCTCTACGCTGTTAAAGGAAGATACAATGATCTGTCACTTTTCCGTTATACCAAACAAACAAGAATCTGCTTATTATAAGCAGAAAGAGCACTTTATCTAGAAAACAAGCGTCTAAGGCAGATTAGACTAATATACAAAATTGAGTTTTTTAGTACTTATGAAAGTTGTGGTAGAAACATGAAATAATTAATATATATTAACATAAATAAAAAGCAATATTCAGGTGACTCTAATTAATATTACAAGTAGATTCTCAACCATAGATAGATGTTGGACGTTATAATAGATGGATTAAAAACTGTTCAAATCAAATAAGTGAGTTCCAAACATAGATACATGGAAGTAGGCCATGAGTAGTCAAATTATACACTCTTTGTAAGAAGTGTAACTTTTGAAATTAATATTATTTCTCCGCCACATAATGGTTTGAATCCGTTTCGCTTACGCCTTTTTGAAAATTTGATCTAAATATTCTACTCATGAATATAACACCTTGCTCAATCATTCCATACACTGGCACATAAATGTGATCTTTAAGCGGTCTTTACCAAAAGTTAATATTATTTTTGGAAACTGCCAACGATCAAATACAACCTTCCTCAAATACAGTCTTCCAACATATCATATCATTTCGATATTTTCCTTACGATTTACACTACATTTTCAAAACAAAAAAAAATTCGAATTGATCATCGTTATCATTGGCTTCAAAATTGTTATAAAAACTCTCCTGCGGACAGCGATGAAACTGAACGGAGTAGGCGCTATTCTTTATAAGTGGACACAAAGTTTGCAAGAAATAGCTAAAACCCTGAATGTATCAAGAGGCAATGTATTGAGTGAAAATCAGAATATGAGAAAGTTGGTTTCCAAAGTGTACCGTTTTCGATCACCGTAGAGCAGGTGTGTAGAATCACAACTCTCCAATGGCAAATTAAATTGAAGTTCAAAATGGTGCTCCACACCCACCGTATGTTTAAGACATGGTCTCCAGCGGCTTTTTCTAAATCTCAGAAAGGTATTCCAAGGCAAGACCTGGATCAAGCGGTGAGCGTAGTGCGCCTATTGAAGTATATTTTGAGGGTCCTTCTGTAGGGAATGTTAGAAGGCAGCTGCATTGTCTCTCTGTAGAGGCAAGTTGTGGTGATGAATAAAGCTGAATTAAATAAGTAAAAAAAACTTGTCTTCGTCTACGACCGGCTTACTTAATACATCTGCATTTAACAATAAATCTAGTCCAGCGTGCGTTAGAATAAATTGGAAATAAATTTTGTAATTGTGGAGGTAACAATAAAACGGTCGGGCCCATTTTCACACCGAACCGCACAGAGGCTGCTTTAATATCTTAGCTACTGTGAGCGTGTTTTCACGCATGTTTCATGCCTTTTGTATTGAAATTTCAATTTCTTATCTCACAATCTGCGATCGATGTAATTCCACAAAACGGGAAGGTTAAATTGACTCACTTTAGCAGAAATATATACACATAAAATTTCTGTAATTCGAGTGTCAAAGTGTTTGTGAATATGGATTCTAAGAGCTTCCAAATCTGCAAAAAATTAACGGTTGATCGACTGATCCTTGACGAAATCTCGCAATGAACTTTCATGTAATCGGTGTATATATCGGCCTACCAGTGAGTTTACTCATGTATGCATTCGTAAGTAAGCCTCTATGCATGTAATTGACAGGTTAAATGATTTTGAGAGAATTATGTTGAACAATATGATATAATGATGATAGGTGCTTAAATGCGTTTTGATGATTATTCGCTTAATCAAAATATTTCGCATTCTTTCTGCAACTTTTCCCATCTTTCTGGCAATATGGCGATACCGAATCGAGTGAACGATTGGTTTAGCAGCGATGCAATCATCGACCCATCTTCGTACTTCTTCCGTTTGCCAGCCAAGCCATGACCGATCTGAATAAGTATTAATAAGAAGGCGCTATGTCTGGTGAATAAGCTGGTTGCGGCAGAATCACCCATACGACCTGCGAAAGCGTGCCTTGACACCTGCAGCAACGTCGATGTGGGTGGCTCTGCTCGATTAACCCATGAACTTTTTTGCGTTGGATTGTCGTAGTAGGCGCACTTTTCATCGCCAATCACAATAAGCCACAGAAAATTATAATTTTTTTATGCCTTGCAAGCAATGAAAGGGCAATTTTGATGCGTTTCGAAAAGGTATTTTCAATCAAGTCTTATGGTAGCCATTTTTCCTCTTTTATGATCTTTCCCGTCGCGTGTAAACGTATAAACAGTTGATTCATCGACAGCTAAGGTATTCGAATATTGTTCAAAAGTTTGAGCTGGGTTTTCATCCAATAAATCTTGCAATTCATTGTATTCGGACTGGTTTGGCCCTCCAGGCCGTTCTTTATCATTGACATGAAAATCATCACTGTCGATCAGTTGAAACCAAAACCGACAATTGGAATAAGCGAATCATCTATATTATAAGCACCTACTAATAGCACTTTACTATATTAATTCATTAGAACATAAGAGGAGCACGATATTATCATTCCCATATGCAAAGAAATATATAAAACAAAATGTTTAAATATCGCTCTTATATTTCCACTAATAATAAATATATTTTCTTTAAAACTTTTTTAAAAACACGCAGACAGCTCTAAATGTAAGTACTAGCTTTTCTCTTTCTCTGAATTTCTCTCTTTAGAAGTTCCACAGTTGTATTTAATAGTTTTGGTTTAGATAGATTTCATGGAATGAGTTCCTTTTTTGCCGATTATGTGTAAAATCTCATTTTGAAGTATTACTTAGTGAAAGTTGTTCATTTAATAATTTATATCTCACCTATATGTTACAATTATATTCTAAAGTTTTGGTTTTGTGTTTCATTTTTGTCATTTTTTTTGTAGTAAATGTAGATTATTATTACCTCGAATACAATTTGTTTACATCTGTGCGAACATAGATTCATATTAGGTAAACTATTTTTGATCATCCTCCTCTTTAAAAGAAGTCCTTACAAGAGGAAATTTTTCAATTTTTAACGTTTCCCAACAAAATTCGGTGAGAAATATTATGTTGGTTTAGTAAACCAATCTGAAAAATTTGGATAGGATTTTAGAACCTGGTTATAAACGCTCTTACAAAGTATGGATTTTTTAAAAAAAACTAATAAGTTATGATGAAAATAGTCGGGACCAGCATTTATGAAGTGTTAGCTTACTGTGGTAAATTTGGACTTCATTGGCTATCCCATGTAAGGGGCCTCTTGAAACAAATCTTTATAGGGCAAGAAGATATAATTGTTTTTTATCCAGAAAATATATGAAGAACTACAAATTTTTTGACAAGAAAATTACTGCCTCCCATATAAGCGTCCTCATTAAAAAGAGACTTTTAACATAGCAGAATAAAATTTTTGGTATTTTATGGGGAAGGTAAATGCAGATGTGTATTAATCGGGATGCTGTAAGGTATATTAAAATCGAACTTGGCTGCAGCGTTTGAATTTTTTCTAGGGAAAAAGAGTGAAATATCCTAAATTCCAATGATTTAGATACAATACTATACTTTTTCTGCATGTGTTTTGCATACCTTTCCTTTAAACTACTACGCTTTACACATCACACAAGTCGTAATATAAGGGTATATGAAGTTTAAGCGGAAGTACGGAATACTTAGTAGGACTTGAGATAGACCTACCTTTTAATTTATCTATCGAATCAGAATTATTTTCTGATTTGATTTAAGCGCATCTGTCCGTCTTGTTTACTTGTGTTTATTGTGCACACTACATTATTTTGAGACGTTTTGATAAAATTTGGTTCAAAGACACGTCTTGGACCACTGAAAAATGCTATTGAAGCATGGGTCGGACCATTGTTTCGATTACTTCTCTTATAACGTGTTATTTTAAAAAGTTGTATAAATAACAGTAGGGCAGCGTGGGCTATTTAATAGAGCGCGATTTTTACTTGTTTTTTTGAGAAAATATTAAACGTTCTCTGGGAACCATAAAATTTTCTTGTAACCTTGAAATAATTTTCAGATTTGGAAATGAACCGTAAGTTCGTTTCTTATCCACGCATTTACAGTAATTGCCTAAAAGAACTCTACTTGCAGTAGGAAGACGAACAAGTAAAACAAGACGAAGTGATGTTCGATTATTAAACAATTACACACACTTGAACGCTAGAATGTAACAATTAATTTTTCATTTGGTATATTGTAGTAATGTTTATATTTAATGCGCATCAACTGGGCAAATAAAAGTTTGCGGTTGTTTGTTCATTAGCTATATATTGGGAATTATTATTACGTAAGGCGATGAGTCATCACACAGGTCGGCCAAGTTCAAGAATTCTTTCGTCTTTCAAAGTGAGTAATGCGCTCGTTTGAAATGTAAGTTTTTGGCAAACTTTGTAAGTTAAATCATTCTATAAATTTGAGACACGCACATTACTCACTGAAAACGTAGCGAATAATAAGTATTAATTTTTGTAATTATTTTTTTATACCAAGTTACAATGTTAAATTTATAAGGGATATATATATATACCAAAGAAGAGAAAATATAAAGGGAGTTGGATTAAGTAAAACACCAGTAATATAAAAAAAAAAAAACAACCTTTTGTGTCTTCAAATACAGCCTTCCGAATATTTATAGGAATACTTATAGGAATACAAATCCAAGAATATACGAATAATATATGAATGTAATTTCTGTTTTTTGTTTTCAATATCAAACAAAAAGTTATTTGCAAGAGTTTTGGTTTTAAGTGGATGATGATGATCGACAATTTAAAAATTTTTTTAAAAATAATATAAATGGACTTTAAAACTACGAATATCAGACATATAGAAAACCGTATTACCAATGACAGAAATCTGTCGTACGGAGTGTTCTTAAAAAGACGAACCTATTACTTAATCAATAAAATTAATTTGTTTTAGAAATGCTTTCAATTATGAACAATCAATATTTCCGCGGCGTTGAATACGTCCTTAGTGTTTATTCCAACTGTGTTTCGAATGTGTGAATTTTTGGATTGGAATTTACAGTTGTTCTAAAAACACTACGTCGTCTTATTTTCACAATTATTGTTTCCTCGGACATAAAATTGGCTAACCAGGTAGCATTTATAATTTAAAAACATCGCTCTTAAATATCATTTGCATAGCCGCCTGCACTGCATATAATATATGCAAAATGTTTTTCAGATCAACAAGATGACGTCATCACAATGATAATAAATAAACTATAAAAAAAAGAAGCACGTGAACAGCGGCGTAACAAAACTTGCGAGCGCATTCTTAACGGAGGAAACGAGCAAATAATTTTTACTTGACTATGCCAACATCGATTTTTTAATATTCCGTTACTAATTACGTATTTTTATCCTTATTCTCGCAAACACAGATTAAATAATATTAATAAAGAAGGTTTCACACTGTTTCTGGAGATTTGCCTTTTTGCGAAAACGCTACTGAAGTAAAGAAAGAGTCAATCGCTTAACATCGAGCAACGAAAATGTTTATTTAGTCCTCATATTAAAAGTTTGAAAAATGAATGAATTTGCGTTGAATCTGACAGCAATTACAGCTTCTCAGACGGCTAACGCTCTTATGAGGTTGAACGCATCAACATGAATTTAAATTAGTAAACAATTAATAAAAAGCAAGTCAAAATACTATTGTGTGGTCATGTAAAGAGTATTGAAAATAAGATTTTATGTGGGTAATGGTCAAAAAGTGGTTCGATCCGAACTATTTTCAATACCGTTCATTCTTGGACTAAAATTCGTCAATTTACAAAATTTCATTAAAATATTAAAAAATTACTGTCTGTCTGCTGAACACAAGGGAACAAGACGGACAGACAAAAGTTAGAAAGTGATTCTGAGCCGATCGGTATATTAAAAAGTGGATCTATTTCTAGTTCTTCTGCGTGTCGTATAAGTCGGCACAAATTTACAAATTTGTACGGCAAGTGGCGTAGGGTGTAATGACAATTTTCAATTTTAATATTACGTTCTAGCTTCTACTGTTTTGTTGTTCTCTCTTGAAAGACTTTAACAATAATTTTCCCGGACATGGTTTCCGTATCTGCATATATATAAAAACTAAATACATGTATATATGTCAAAAACACAAACCGATTGACAATTTAGCATTAACCGAAAAGTGATGTACTTGGTTTTATTATTTAACACATTTTGATTAGGGTGTATTAGTTTTGCGACGCTGTATAAAAGAATAAAGGGTAGGAATAGTGACACTTACATTTTTTTGATGAGCATATATTTAGTTGTAACATTGCATAAGAGCTTTGAAACGGAGATATGTATTATACTGCAGACAAACGGAGTATTTTTAAATTGAAACGCGAAACTTAATATTATTGTGTGGGCATTCCTCGCCAAACACTTTGTGTCTGTTTCTGCAGATGGCCTCGCATTCACATAGGATATGATGGTACAATCTGCATGAACCGGTGTCGGAGATATTCATGTTTTCCAGCTGATAACTGAGGAATTATGATCCCTACAGGAGGCCTGCGACCAAAAGGAGATCGATCCTTCTTAGTTCCAGTAGCTTATGTAATGTACAGTACCGGAATGTCTTGTAAATGTTTTTGTTTGCCGTTGTTCTGTGCATTGCTTCCAATGGCAATCCGACTTTGTCTGTGCTCATTGCGATGTTAGTTTTTTAGCATGGCTTCACAAAAAAGTTCAGAATCTGTCATGGCCACTTGCGGACCTCTATTAGCGGGACAATCAACCGTTTTATTGCCCTAACGTAGTTATAGCCGATGAAGCAAAAACTAATAAAGGAGCTAAAAGGACATTTACATTCCATCAACAGCTTATATAAAAAAAACACTCACATTTGTTTTAGTACACTGTTTTGTTGAGGTGCGGATGACAAAAATTTTTTCCAATAACAGTAACGTAATGCTGAAAATATTTATATTACAGATTTCATAACGTACACTTCATTCTCTGTTTTATTATTTATTTATACGATAGTCATTTTCCTCTCTTCCAGCTAAACTCTCGACCTATATTTATGTTATTAGTTGGGGATTGTTAAAATAGAGTTGAGTTGTTCTCCTATGAATGTACATATATTTTGTTTTTCAATCATACATGACTTGCATCGTGCAGAGAATAGTAAGAAATTTCAAAACCCAAAACTCTACCCAGCTTGCGATTTATTTTCTAAAGCATGTTGACTACAAACCGTTTGCGAGTATTGGCGCCTCGCTTACAAAGAATGCTTATTAAGTTCGCAGTTTCTTTATTACTTTCTTTTTTCTAACACAAATATTTACTTGCATGTAGTAAATTTAAACAGGTAATTATATTTTTAGTGATGATGTCAGAACGCTTATATACAAACTGATTTACGGTTCTCGTTATCAAGCGAACTCGACGTCGAATGTGCATTTTGGTTGGTTCTCGTTAACAAGAATTCGTTTGATGGCACTCGACAGCGTATGAGTGTTTGCTCGATGTCGAACTTCATATTTTAGCTTAAGAGCAAAATAGCTATTAAACTCCATGTGTAAAGGGAAAGTACATTAAAATGTAAGTGCAAAAGCACACATTCAATAAACTCAATAGCCATAGGAAGATTAGTTAATTTCTGAAATTCTAAAATGTTGGCAAAGGCAATAAAATCAAATAATAATAATCGGTTCTTTTGCATAGCATAATAAACGAAAAGGAATTAACGAAAAAAATTCCAGGAACGACAAAACGTGGAAACAAGGCATCACTAAGAACTATTGAAAATGTATTCTTAAAAACCTTGGCCTGTTTGAGCAGGATACATACAAACAAACTTTGTATGGAAATTATAAATAGCAAGCTAGCTATTAACAAAAGAAAAAATAGACAATTTAAATAAACAGTGGCATACTTAATTCAATTTATTAAATTTTGTTCTATATCATTTTTCATATATTCCGCTTTTTTCATTAATTTCTTTACCAAATTTTACATTTGATTTATTAATGTTTTCTTCCACTTCTCCGTATAATGTTTTTGTTATACATATCCTATTAATGTCACAAAATTCCATTATGTCGTACTATAGCTAGATTACCCTAATCCGACCCCAGCTTTCTTTGATACTGGGTTTCTTAAGAAATCACTTTGATATATGTGTGAACTCACGGAGAGGTTCCGACGTTTTCTTTTAACTTGAGACTGTGAGAATCTTAGGAGTCAGCCATCAATAATAGTAGTAACGCTGGTAATTGGCAGCCATTTATATGCTTTCCTTTTTATTCTCTTTATTTGCATGGGCGAAAACTCCGATAACGTTTCTTGATATGTTTTCGCATTCTCTCTCTACACGGCGTCCATTCAAATAATATTACTATTATATATTATTATATTGTTTATACTTCAAAATTGAATTTTACAAACGAATAAAATTTTATAAACTAATGCTTAATTCTTGCTTAAGCAATTTTAACTGTTTTCTATTTTTCCAAATGTTTTTATAATAACACGCTTAAAGTAAAGCCCAGTAAGTTCCGTGTGCGCTCGCTGCAGTCAACGTCCTTAGTAAACCAAACGTTCGTTTTCTCCATCATCTTGTCAAAAACAAGTAAGAACATTATAGTCGGACAAGGACGACCGTTTACACCACAATACACCAGATTGTCGGACACAATTCTTATTTCTATTATAGAACACAAAAATTATAAATTGTTTATATATAAAGGTATATTTTTCACTTGCGTAGTTCTGGGCAAGCGGCAACCTAATGTAGTACAAGTTTAATCCTTTCAAACGGATGGATACAATAATAGCACTAGATGGTGCAAATTTTGTAAAGTTCCTTATACCACACATCACCCACTTGTAGTACAGGGTATATTAACCTAATACGGTCGTGTGTAGAATGCAGAAGTCTAAATTTTAACAAGTGGTGATAGGAATTGACCCATAATATTATATTAATTTCATTCAAATGTGAACTCTATAAAACTTTGAAGTTTTCACATCAATTTAGAATACCGAAATACTACTCTTTAGATACTTTTGCGGCGAAATTTTGAATATTACATACTTTTTTTTGTAATGACTTTTCAGAATAGAACGTTATATGGGGATTGGTCGAAAAAAAGGACCGATCAGAACCATGTTCAGTAGCGTCCGTCCTTGGGCGAAAAAACGTCACTATACCAAATTACATCAAAATATCTCCAAAATTTCGACCTGTAGCTTGAACAAAAATTTGCGTGGACAGATATCAAACAGAGAGGCGGACAGACGGACAGACAGATGCAGATCAATTCAGATAATGATTCTGAATGGATTGGTATAATAAACGGTTCGGTTCATCTTAAGCCCTTCCGGATGTTACATACGATCGCATAAGTTAATGTACCCCGTACCACAAGTGATATAGGGTACAATGAAGTCTACAAAATTAGGATCCACCTAGAACTATTTTTGGACGAGTGGTGTAGCGTATAATTAGTTTCTCATAAATGATAAAGTAATAAAGCTTGCCTTTTTTTTGTAGGATTACTGTTATATTTTTATATGCCTACTTACTGCCAAAAAGTTTTCCTTATGCTTATTTTTCTTAATAATAATCCACAATGTACGTATATACTTTTCCAATTATTATTATGATAGTGATTTAAAAAAAAAAACCTATAATTATTTCCAATTTCTGCACTTTCATCAATGTTCGACTTTGCCCAAAATCCCACTTAAATAAAAACAAACTAAAAATGAACCCGCGCGAAATCGAACCCAGTTCGACACATAAATATCCGAATTCCCGTGATGACACCTCCACCCATTATACCGCTAAAGTGTTACGACTTGACATGCTTCAAAGTTATATATATAAAATTTATATGCATTCCTATTCTATTTAATTCAAATATTGCTATCCAATATGAAGCTTTCAAAGTATATATGGGTACAATTGAAAATTTCGAATCGGTTTAATTATTTAGACTGTTTAAGGTGCTTCTTTGTAAGAACGTAAAATTTTGATCCAACAGTTTGGTAACTGACGATAGGAACAAAAAGAAAGGAAGCAGCCATTTAAAAAATAATCGCCTAATGGTCGTGGGTTCAAATCTCAAGTGCGGTAGAGTCTTCAATAAATCTCGATAGCTTTAGATGCTAGTGCTTTATGACTTTACTCTTAGAGTTTATGCTCTGGCTAAATTAATAATAATTACAATAATAAAATAATTGCTAATATGCCTAGTGCAATATACTTTGTGGGTGGTGTGGAAGATCGCTCACAGTTGCCTAATAAATAGGCAAAATGTATATAGCAGATTTCAGAAAAAATAAGTATAAGAAAAATTTTTTCGCGGTAAATAGATAGGTATTTAGAAAAATGATAAATAATAATTCTCAAAAAAAAGCAATTCATATAAATAATAGACAAATATTTACATCAAAATACTAAAAATGAGAATTGACGATTCTATTGCTTTTGCTCCCTTAAGCAAACGCACGCACACGCTCCCCTCCAGTTGCAAAATTTCGTCGACTTTATCAGTGACGATGAAGTGCACCTTTGACATTGAAATTTCCGCAACGGAATCGAGCAAACCACTCCTGTCCTTCGTTCATTCACAGCATTCTCACCGCACACGTCACAAATTTTTTTTTTTTGTCGTTTTTGTTTAAGTTTGAATAGTCTATAATATTTATTAATTAATTAATTAATTTATTTATTTATTTATTCTACTTATACAGTAAAACCTCCTTATTCGCGGGGTATACGTTTCATAACAATGCCGCGAATACAGAAACCGTGAATATGGAATGGTAATTTATATGGGATTATAGGGGATATGTTCCTAGGTGACAAAATAAAAAAAAAAATCAAATATATAAAAAAATCAATTTAATTGAAGTTTTTGAATATTTTGAATAATTATTTTAAGGCTTAGGCAATGGTTTGAAGAATTTTGTAAGTTTCTCTTGCTTAACAGTTTTTAAAAGCTGCTTCAATTCAGACTGATACACAGCAGTCACATTAGCAATTTGCCTCTCAAAAATATAAAACATTTTAAGGTTAAGAGGTACTTTCAGTACGACATGGGGAAATTACGCGCATTAAGCAATGTTGCTTTAATGGACTGTCAAGAGTCCGATAATGAGAATAATTGATAGACAGGTTCCTGCAATCAGCTCTGAGCGGCTTAAACAGCTTATAATTATATTTACATTGACTAAGCTTAACCAAGGTAAAGCGCCTAGAGAAGCGGCTGGGGACATTAAAGCTTATTTCACCAAGTAATGCAGGCGAGCCAAATAGCGCCATTTATTACTTTGATTACGAAGGAAACACCAAGAACCAATCTACGTTTCTCGAGAGACGGTAAGGACAACAGACGTAACCTATTTTCATAGGGGGGAAGAGAGGCAATCTTATCCCAACCCAAATTCCTAAGGGCAAAAATCAAGAATTGCCTTTGAACAGATTCAATTGAATCAACATAGCACCTATAAGAAGCAGACCACACAACAGAGGCATACTCTAGTATTGGTCTAACCAAACACATGTACAGCCTTTTAGTACTATAAGCATCATCAAGCTCATTGGACCACTTCTTTATAAAACCAAGCGTGGACCTAGCTTTGCTTAACGAGAGCTCAATGTGCAAGTAAAAACGTAATCTATAGTCAAATAGAACGCCTAAATCTGTGAACGAATCGACATCTTCCAACTTGTGCGAATCAATGAAATACTGAGTAATGAATGAGTTTCTTCTTGAGAAAGAAAGCTTCTTACATTTACTCAGATTTAGTCTCAGAAGATTCACAGAGCACCATGCAACAAAATTATCCATGTCACCTTGAAGCTGATGTGATTAGGACTCAACAGAGAAGGAGGAAAACAGTTTCACATCATCCGCATACATTAAGATCTGGTTGGAATTAACCACCGATGGAAGATCGTTAATGTATAAACTAAATAAAATGGGACCTAAGTGACTTCCTTGAGGTACGCCAGACGTAACGGGGAATTCATTCGAGGTGATGAAGTTAAACAAAACCCTGAAGGATCTATTGTGCAGATAAGAGCTTATCCATTTCACTAAATAGAAAGGGAAGGCGAAGGCTTGGAGTTTAAAGATAAGTAAGTTATGGTTTAAATCAGTGTACATTACATCTGTGCGAGAGCCACTAGAAAAAGTCTTGAAAACATGACAAGTAAGCTCTATCAAATTGGTGACCGTAGGTCGCCCTTTCCGAAAGCCATACTGGTGCGGAGAAATATACGGATTAATGGCAAATGCCAAATGCTGAGTCACAATTCGCTCAAACAGCGTGGACAAGACACTCAACTTGGCTATGCCTCTGTAGTTCTCAACAAGTTGTCTACTTCCACTTTTGTGAGTGGGAATAAGGAAAATTTTCTTTCAACACAAAGGGAAAACACCTAAATTCAAAGACCGCTTAAAAATCTTAGAGATAACACCATATAACTCGACAGCGCAAGATTTAAGCACACAGGATGGAATTCCACCAGGTCCACGCGCACAAGTATATTTTAGAGAGCTCAAGCCTTTAAAAACATCATTTTCAGCAATAACCAAATTAGGAATTGAAACCAAGTTAGTTATAGGATATGGGCACTTTGCGGATAAATTGGAGTTAGCAGTCGAAAAGTTTTGACGGAAGTACTCAGCAAACAGATTTGAGATTTCAAAATCATCCGAAGAATCAGAGCCATTAAAAGAAACATGCGAGGAATGCATGAAAATTTTTCTTTTTGAGTTAACAAATTTAAAAAAATATTTAGGATTAGTAAACAGAGAGGATTTAATGAACTGAAGGTATATGCAATAATAATGGAGGTTGAGGGAGTTAAATCTATGCCTTGCCACGGAATAAGGAAAATAGCAGGTTATAAATAGTTGTTTGTTATGAAATGACGAAGATATGGCCATTAATACACCACCACCAATGCGATCCAATCGATCATTTCTGAAAACCTAGAAAGAATTGTGGAAAAGTTCAGACAAATGTAGATCAAGTTTCAGTGAACGCCAAACAGGAGAATTCCTTGCTCACTGAAGTTAGGAAGGTATAAAGAATTTTTGAATTTAGTCCCCGAACATTTTGATAAATCAGAGATAGTGAGCCTGAAGAAACATTTAGTTTCTTGAAGGGGAAAGGACTATTGCATTAGTATTACGGGGTCGATCACGTGGGATAATTTCCTTGATTAAGGATCCAACCAGCCACAATGGTTTATTTAATAACATATCGATGTTTTCAGTCGAAGCAAGAATTTAAAAAAAAAGCAATTGCTTTAGATTGAGACGGAGCCGATTTAAACATACTTACCCGCATTAGATTGACTGATGGGACTTTCGCCGCCAGATAACTTTTTATGTTATCCACAGATGTATTCGGTGCCAGTATTGACACAAATATTGCATTTCTGGGAGGAACTGCCGTCAAGCAAATATCATTACAGCTAGGAGCAGTAGGACTCACGCCTGGGGAGTCTTGAATTGGAGAGAACATAGATGGGGTTACCAATGGGGCAGTTTGTACAGCATGCCCAGTTTGGTGACCAGCGTTCACACTCGCACAGCCGGGGGGAGAGGATGATTTATATTGCTCTTTATTAGTTTTAGGCGATGACGCCTGAGTTGAGTGAGTGACGCCACTAGGAGGCGATACTCTTGTCACTATAGCGTAGCTTAAACCAGAAGGACTTACCGGCTTATTTGTGACTTTTTTATTACAGACCGACTCAGCCATATCAAAAACGCTGACGTTCTTTGAGGAAATTACGGAAGCGCTAACTTGCACCAACGAATCCGACTAAGGAGGAACTAGAGGTGACGTACCACACGCTACGCTACGAGTTGTGAATTTATTAGCTTGGGAAGAAGAGGAGTGCTCAATAAAACGACACTCATCAAACCTAGTCTTAATGATCTGAAACTTTTCCCACAAGGAGCCGAGATTTTTACTCAACTCACAGAAACTATTTCTCGTCTCCGTGAACAATTTGTAGAAGTGTATTACTCGCTGCCTACCGTCAGGACATGACCATCGTAATCCCTCCGAGGGGTCAGCGGCTGCATCAGCAGCACGGCCGATAATACCGACACATTTTGCATGGCCAAAGCAATCGCAAAGCCAACACGTAACGAATTTTTCATATTCCGCGCCCCCTTTTTCGTACGACAAGGTGTATATAAACAATCTATGTCCAGTCTAAAAGACAGAAGAGGATTATGAAGAAAAGACAGAACAAATTGCAAAAAGGTCCACAACACAAAATTTATCAATCAATTTGAGCAAAACTTTTCCGTTACGTTGACACTGTAACAAGATAGCACAAGCAAAAAAAAAAAACTACAAACACCAAAAAAATAAACAAAAAAAAAATATATAAAAAAACAAAACAAAAGAAAAGACACTTATATCAGAGCTCAAATTTTTGTTTGCAAAAATCCAATGAATCAAAGCGTAAAAAAAAAATACTTCTATTACCTTGAATTCACTCACTTTCTTCTCACAGTATACTATAAATTTACACACATTAAGGCAAAATAACCACGAAATTCAACAAAAAATTAAAATATTAATTAGCAAAACAAAATATAGACGACTATATCGCGCATGCAGAGCTGCCACACTGGGTGGGTTGGCGACATTTTTTCACGGTTAGAGTTAGGATTATTTATGGAATATGAGTGTAAACTATTATCGTTGTATTTATTGTGGATTATAAGTAACAAGCACTAAATCGCATTTTTTTTGCTTTTGATAACAGAGGCCTCAAGTACTTTGGGTGCGTCCTTTGACTGATTTCATATTCTCAATACCAATGAACCCATTGACACAAAGAATTCGTGGAATATCATGCGCAATAATGTGCGCGACAGCATTTCGCAATAAGTATCTTGGTGGCGAATAGGGATTAACTGAAGAAGCTGGAAAAGTTACTATAAAAAACTTAAAGATGTTGGCCGCTGGTTCGATGTTTAATAGAATATAAAAATATCTGAAATTTGGTAGTTGTTACATAATGAACACGCCGTTAAGATTTGCAAGCCTGTTGGGATGTTGATATCAAAAATGGGGTCATATTAATGGAAATCGGCTTAATGTCATTAGTTTTGGGTTTAATAACGCATTAATTCATTAATTATTCATTAATTATATGTGGTGCTCGCCAGAACAACGTAAGCGTTAAATTGAGCAAAACTGCACTTTTCCTTCCTCTTTTCAAACGTGTCTTTTTACAAAGGTAAAAACGCAAAACATATTCTTTAATATTACTTGCGCAATTTAGCATTGATACGTAGCTAACGAATACGTGACAAACGAAACACAAATGCCTTCAATTCTTCTTTCTTTTCTTTATAATTTGTTATGTCAGTTCAGGTCCATTGAGGTAAACAATAATAGCTCCCATCATCTCACATGACAATGTGTAAAATGAATTTGATAATAACTCATTGCTCGATAAATTTAATGGCATTTTCTTATTTTACCATTCAAATGGATGAACGATTTTATATATACACATCGATTTATCAGTCGAAAAGATGATGGTCGAGACAAGAAATTAGCGACTCGTAAAGAAAATTGAGAAAATTTGAATGCTGAATGTTAATTTTTTAACAACTATTTTTTGCTTGGCTTTTGGTTTTATGTTTTAATATCATATATTTCCTGCTGAATCTATGCATGTTTTTAGAGATGAAACAAACGTGGAAGCTGTTTAATACTTCTATGTTGTTTTCTAATAACCGCCCTTCTATGTTCAACCATGTTATATTAGTCTTTTCTTAGCTGTCCGTTCTTCTGTGTTCGAAATGCATTTTCAAACTTCAATCAAATTATCGATCAAGTATTATAGTTTTATATTTTATCTTATTTATATCTTATTTATATTCGAGAAACCTGATCGATAGAGCAATAGATGCGCTACATATATGAATGGGTTGGCTTATGTGGCTAACTCAACTAAGAAATTAATGCTGATCAACATTTCGTGGTTTTTATCAGCATACTCGATTATTGTTGTACATAAAATTCGAAAGATTCGTTCATAAGTGTTGTGGGTTTATATATTGCGAACGAAACGAAAAAATCGGTGCCATTAGGTACATTTAAATCAAAGGAGAGCAATAAATTTAATTTTTCAAGGAAGCTCACGTATACAAGCTTCCTCTGCGTGTTTAAGACGCGACTCGAAGCGAATAGATTTCAAGTTCAAGAATTTTTCCAATTTCATTTTTTCAAGTGTTTTTTTTCGGCAAGCTCGTCCCTGTGACGCTTTAAAAAACAGAAATTTGAAAAAATTCTATATAAGTAGTGTAAAGAATTTATTTTTAGTTACGCCTTATATATAATTCTTATAAGGAGAAGAATAACAATTACAAAAACATAAATGTTACAAATTTTAGTGCATAAAGATAATCAAAAAAATAAATGCGGAAGGAAAAACGTAAATCAGCAAATTATTATTTTTTAATTGCAAATCTTGCTTTTTTATAGTGATCTAAACAATATAGCTTGCCAAATTATGCTGATAACTGTGTTTAATAAAAACTTCGATTTTCAACTATTTTATTTCAAAGAAAAATACATGTGCACTACAGTAGTGTTAATCTAGATTTAAAAAAAGAACTTCCAATTGTTAGTACATTATCTTCACGTAAATGAAAATCAAATTAACTTAAAAATATTTTTTTTACAGCCTCATTAAAAGGTCTGGGCGACAAGACCACCAATCTTTTCAGCAAGAAGAAAGATGAAGCCGAAAAATTAGCGAAAGAAAAAGTGGAAAATGCCCAGAAATTGGCCGAAGAACAAGCCAAAAAAGTGGGACAGGCAGTGCAGCAAACCAAAAGTGAAGCAGAGGATTTGGCCGTTGGTACTGGTAAGCAAGATTACATCGTGAAGAAAACCAAAAGTAGTTGTACTTCCGTTTTCTAAAGCTAGAGAAGCAGTTGATTTGGCGGCTACTGAGGCCCAGAAGGCCGGGGAAATTGTGGGTCAAGGAGTTAATAAGGCGACTTCTGTCGTAGATAACTCCAAAAATACTCTTGACAATACCGTCCATCAAGCGCATGTAGTGGCGGCCAATACCAAGCAAATGGCTGCAAATATCGCGGACGCTTCTCAACAGGTCTCTTTACATCAGTTTTTATTTCAGCGCGATCCCCTACTTATTATTCATGCTCATATTTTAGGCAGCAGTTAACGCTGTAGATCAAACAAAAAAGGCGGCAAATGAAGCTATTAACAAATCGGTTAAAGCTGCTGAGCAAGTTGTGGATCAAAAAATGAAAGAAGCTGAAGGCGTAGTAGATGGCGCTGTGAAGGCTACCAGCCAGGCGGTTGATCACAAAATGCAAGAAGCTAATCAATTCGTTGATCAAAAGAGGGAAAACTTGGAAAAGGTGCTTAAAGTTTTGTGAACTAAATAAGATTATATTTAAAGAACAGTTTGCTTATATTTTCAGACAATTCATGGAGCCGCTTCGCATGCCCAGGAATCCGCAAGCCAACAGGCAACTAATTTGTTGGGGAAATTGCACTTGGGTAAATAAATTACTAAAGAAGTATTTTAAGCTAAACTGCGAATACGAAACAGATTCTTATTTGATAATGCAATTTTTACTAACAAAATCAAATTACTAAAGAACACATAGCTTTCATTTAAAATTAAGTGCCAGATATCGTTTAAAACAAAAGATATACAAAAAAATCGAAAATAAAGATGAAAAAAGTTGATCAAAAGTTGGAAAATGTTACGATATTTGAATAGTTAGTCAAACTCTTAGCACCGGCTTCAAAATGAAATTATACGACTCTAATTCAAATTCGTTATAACTTATTTGTGAATCAAGTTAACGATGGTGTATATTAGTAGCTAATTCACACGCGCAAATGCACATTGATCTTAACGCATATGTAGTTTATAAGATGTAGAAATTGTTGAAAATTTGCAAAATTTTGTAAAGCATATTGAGAGGTTCACGGAAAATGTATATGTATGTGTATTTGCATTTAAAACTAGTTTCTATTTAGTTGTCTTTATTTTAATTGAATTTTTTTATCCACTATTTGTATGTTTTATTTGAAATAACTTATATTACTGCTTATTTTAATTAATTTAATTTTTTTTTTTGATATTGTATTTCTATTTTTTACTGATGATCGTCAATTTATATTGGTATTCATGCTCGAATAGTAGATTTTTATTATATGAATAATATTTAGAAGGTTTTGTAAAAGAAAAATTTATAAACTATATGGATTTGCTTACGCCCTAAGTACTAATAAAAAAGGAATATTAAAGTAATTATGAAGCAAACAATTTTTGTACCAGTAAGTGAAAGTTCAATCCAAAAATTTCTACATATGCTCTGTTGAACTGAGAAGGTGTTCGCGTTGACTACTTTACTTACGTACTTTGCCAGTTCTTATGATACGTCTACATAAGACGCACTTGTGTTTCAGAATTCGTAGTAATAGTTTATTTATTAAAAACGGAGAGTGAATATACAAATCATTGTATTGATTTACTCAGCACGTTATTAGTACTAGTCAGTCCATACTTAGCTGCTTAGTTTTTCTCTCGAAATATTACGGACAACATCTAAAAATACAAAAATGATATATCGCTTTTTAAGCTATGTTGGCGAGAGTTCTTAACATTGGAAATACGGAAGTTTTGCATACATCTGCTTCTACGAAAATCCGTCAATGGCGAATAAATTTTGGGAGTCACCACGGCTATAAAACTGAGGATTGGCAGCTGAAATTTTGCACAAACAATCAATGGCTCAAGAAAGTGCGTGATCTGCGTACCTGTATTCTCATAAGGTAGAAGAAACTTGCGTAAAATCAACAACTTTTCATGTTTTCGTCTATGACCTTCGATCACGTGAAGATATTTCTGGAAAGCTGTTACCCACATAATTGTCGCAACAATCTTCATGTTCAGGGGAAAAGCTGCCCCCTTTGGTCCGCTAATACATGTACAGTTAACGCTTAAATGGTTGACTTTGCATGCATCCCATGTATGTTTTACGTTCATTGAATGCTATAAGATGCTATCATTTTTGTACTCCCTAATTTCATTTGTGTAAGCAAATCATGTTTGTTTGTGTTTCTAAACCATAAGATATTAATTCTAAAATATTTCGAATTCATTATAATTAGACGCACAACATAGCAATGAATACAGTCGCAGCAGAAATCAAAGCCCTTCCCAGGATCAAAGTCAAAAGGTCGCTTCGAAAACATTTGGAGATGCAAAAATTGGCAATTTCAAAATAAAAGAAAAGAAATACACCGTCTTATACTTACAATACATACGATAAAAGAACACGTGTGGTAGATTTGGCTAGTACAAACAAGTAGTGTCTTTAAAACACTTGCGTTATAATTATAGTTCTGATAAGAAAATACATGTATACATTATCTTTGGTAAATCGCGCTCTTATGTACGCATGAAAGATACGAAAAGTTATAGTGCTAATCGTTTGTCAATACACGGAGAACAAGATGTATATGTAAATTTAACTGTTTAACCGTTAAGCTAGTACGAAGCCGCCGTGTGTGATAATTGGGTTCGGCGATTTTAACTTGGTAAATCTTTCTTGGCATCCTAACGACGACACTGGTTTACTAAGCCTAACTGGATGACCAGATAGATTGAACGAATTTCTAGAGAACATTTGTGGCTTACGTCTTCTCCAGCGTAATGATATTCCAAATATCAATAACAGCACCTAATCTTTTGTAATGTGCTATATTTTTCAATTAGCCGCTATTCGCCATGTGTGTTACTTGAAGATCCTCATCACCGTTCACATCCTCGATTACGGTAGGTATCCTGTTGCTAGAACCAATTTCTCCAAATTGACTTGAGAGGTTACTACTTTTATCTTTTAATTCTCTTGAGAAACGAAGGGTAATCCCAGGTCTTTTGCCATATATTAATATGTTCAGCTTTTCTCCAAACGCAATTTTTAGTATGAAAAGGGAATCGTACTCGTCCGGGTTTTCAAGGCGCACATTATGCATGTAGCTGCCTACGAAGACAATCGTTGTAAGTTATCATTAATACATTAAATTGAATCCCCGCACTTACCCAACAAACGGTAGCCCATGTTTTGTACATTTGCGCAAAGGCTGCATCCATTTCACACATATCGTTAAGCATACATACACATATCTTGTATTTCGTTGTAGACTGACATGCTTAGGTTGATAGGGAATTTGGTGCGGATCAACAACTTTATAGGTTCTCTAAAGCTTCCTTATGGGGTATTACATGAACGCTTGGCAAAACGAATGTAACTCCACCTTTAGACTGTTTTAAGTCATTGCGATTTCATTTAACCATGTTTGTCCAATTGTCTGTCCTTCGTATATTACCATCGCAAGATATTGGAATAATAAATCGATTTAAAAAAGATTACGTTACACTGACCTACATGTTTGATCACAGTAGCATTTACGATTAGTCGTTTTTGTTATTGATATGTTTTCTGAATAGTAAAATTCGGCTTAATTGGCTGAAATCTTATACAGATATAGATATATTACATGTATATAATACATAATACGTATATATATATATGCAAATGCATATATTAGTTAGGTTTGCGAGGTTGGTTTCTTTTATGTTCCGGCGTTTGCTCAGTGTATGGATGTAGTGTGAGGACTCAAAGTCGTCCCTCGTTTTGGCCTCACGGGTTCTTCGTCTCTGGCTGGGGAAAGAGGAGTGCTAGAGAGTAAGATAGGATAAGAGTAGGATAGGCGTAGTATAAGAATAGGATATACATAGGATAAGAATAGATTAAGATAGATGTCTCTGAAGGTTTAACGTGGGTACACTACCGTGAAGGTTTAACCCCACGGTGCCCGATGGCACACGGAGTGTGAAACACTCGAACTCCCCGAGATTAATAATCCTCGCAACATATGGTGCCGAAATCGGCGCACACGTTGGCTTGAGGAAGATTAAGTCTTCGAGTACCAGATAAGATACGTTCTGGTCGCATCCCATCTCTGGTGAGAGCGAGGCACTATCTAAAGCCTCTGCCTTTCTGTGGGTAAGGCACCCGGTTGCGATGCAAGTCCGGACCGAGCAGAAAGCTCTTTTGCGATTTTTGGGCCAACCACAGCCACCACGAAACTCCCGCTATGGGCCGTTCCCGTTGTCAGGCCAAACCAAGAGAATGTGCTTTGGGGGCTCCTGACGAAAGTGGTACCGGAATTGAGAAGAAAAATTTAGAAATAATTTATAAAAGTCTCCGGTCGGACTTTCTAGGTCTCATAAGACCCGCACTCGGCATGAGATAGTCATTTGAAGGAAACCAGTCCATACCATGCGCATGGGCATGGTATTCTCACTGCGCGGAGCGAGGCCTATCTCAAAATCTTAGCAGGTCCTAACCCCCTGTTCTTCAGTCATTGTCACCGTACAAGAAGAGCACGGACAAGAGTCAGACAGAGTTGTCCAGATCAAGTCTCTCCTCGCTGCTGTTGAATGCCCGCGCAGCATACGCCCCTAGAGCTGCCACCGTCTCAGAAGTAGAGAGGGCCAGACTAAGGTCAAAGTTCCCACCAGTCTATCGTATACCCGTTGCTTCCAAGTCTCTAAAATCCGAGTACTTGGAGTATACACACAAAACGTGGAACCAATCTGCGGACATGCCACATAGGCAAGCCCCAGTTCCCGACAGACCTCTCTTATGCAGATCCGTGGCCCGTAAGCAGAAATCCCAAATGAAGTTTAAAACTAAAATCTGGGTGTTTCCCCACGTACGAGACATCACGGATAAATTCAAAGGTCGTTCTGCCTTTCGAACTGTTTTCCCAACCATTGCCATAAGTCACGGACACGTTCCTTTAAAAGCGTGTTACGCTCCCTGAAATTTAACCTCTCTACTTCATCATTATTTAACCCGTCAGTTTGCAGTAATGGCAGTCCCCGCTTTATCCACAAAGCAGTGCAAATTCGCCTTGCTTCCAGGTCTGAAGGGGACGCACCCAACAATACCTATGACGCGTCCGTCGAAACTGTCCGACACACGCGTAGACAAACTAACAACATAGTTCGCTGGCAACTCAAAATTTTATTTTGGCCAACAACAGTCGTGATCTCTCGGTGCCATATTGGTGATCTATAAGTGGCACAGGCCGCGAATAGTTTACCATATATGGCCCGTACAGCAACCCCCATTCACTCCGTAGGACACGGCGAACCTGTCTACCACATTCAAAAGTTATACCTAGGTACTTGACAACAGTCTTGTACCTAAGACTAGCCCCATTCATTCTGATCACTGGCGGTTGACCGTGTGAGAGGCTACCTTTCAATAGCATCATCACGATTTTCTCCAGTGACACACTCACCAACACCTTGCCTCCACTCTGTAACCATGTGCATTATACGCTTTCCGAGCTGCTGAATAACAGCTCGCGTTTGGCCTTCGATTAGGATGAGCAGATCGTCGGCATATGCAGATAATCAAACGCACCCTTGAAATCTACAAATATCCCTAACACATACTTTGCTACGCTAGCATCAACGCATTTGTGCACACGCAGCCAAGCATCCTCGGTAGAGAGTCCCTTTCGGAACCCAAATTGTTTGTCAGACAAACTCAGACTTGAAATCTCCAGAAGCCTTTCTACCATCACCCTCTCCAGCACTTTACCAAGCACTAGGAGGAGACTGATGCCCCGATAAGAGCTAGGATCACTCCTAACCTTATCAAGCCACTTCAGGAGCGGTACCACCCTGGCCACTTTCCACTGGGCTGGAAAATGGCCATCCGCTAAGCATTTACTGTACATCTTTAAGAGGTAGTCCGGGATAACTTTCCAGATGGCTCTTACCATCTCGCCCGTTACTCCATCCAAACCTGGCGACCTTTTCGCTTTGGTATTAGCGATCACAAATGTAATTTCGTATTCTTCCAAGGGAGGCGGAGAAGATGCCATTAGATGTTTAGAAGGCACAACCTCGTCCAACCCTGGGAAGAAGCTGCCCAATAAAACGCTTAGACATTCCCTCCGGATGGTAAGTACTGCGCCGTTAGCACTTATACCACAGACTTCCAGTGATTTTTTGCCTCTCGAAATTCGATAGAGCTGACCCCAAGGATAATTTCGATTTCGAGAGGCAAAAGCCTTCCAGTCATCTTCTTTCGCTTTTAGAAGCATGCGCTTGTATTCATAAAGGCATTGCCTTAAGTCGATTCTGAGTTGGGCAGCATCCGCACTATCGGACCGCCCCGCTCTCTGAAAATTCCGCCTATGGCGGCGTACGACTCTACGTCCAGCGGACAGAGCAGCCGTCCACCACTCGACCCATCGTCGATTTGTCTTGCGACATTTCTCAAGGAGCAAGTCGTTGACGCCACAAAGGGACCTGGAAATATACTCCACCTGCTCATCCCACGATCTACTGGCAAAATCCTCAAGCGTTACGGCTGGTCGCCGCTTCCCTAATATGGATCCGTCTGGACCGTCAGACGTGAACCGCTGGCTAGGCTCATTTAAAACGTGGACATTTCGTGATGCACACTATTCGGGCAAAACCTCCCCCCTTAGCTGATTACGAAGACTAGACCCACGTTCTGACATCTTACTGAACTACAAGGGGGAACAGGCATTTGCATGGAGTCCTAGGATTAATGGGGTACTACCTGCAAGCAGTAACACCGAATCCATAAACCTAATGTAATCGTCCAGTTCTTGATTAAATTTGTAGTAGAAACTGGCTACAAGCAGCCTCCCATGCGGGCCTTCCACGGACACATACAGACACCATGGTTACTGGTTTTAACAAGGGTCGCATTCATATTCACATCATTAATTGTGATAGCAGAGTGGCTACTGGAATCAAGAAATACCTGCATTCCCATTGGCAGGCCTTTTATCCTGCGAAAGCGCAGGGTTCTTGCAGCAGAGCCACTGTGCTGTTCAATTCACTCATCCACTCAATATGAGCAAAGCCATATTAGTGCTTAGCCGCTACCCGTGCGACCATCCTGTTGTACTGAGGACAGGCCTGGGACATCATGAGATGTCCAGCAGGAAGTCTCCGGAACTCGCAGCTTCGGCAGTGTGCAGCGTTCGTACACACACTGAGGCGGTGGCCTGTTTGGCCACAGTGTCTACAGACAACACCCTTGACTCTACACTCTTTCATCCTGTGGTCGAAACTCAGACAGCGAAAACATACGGGCACTTCATCATATTGAAGCACCACAAAAGAATGGTAGTCAATATATACCCTACCGACGCTCAGGAGGGCATCCATAGTCTGAGGGCATCCCTCCAGAACGACATTGGCCGTACCACCACCCTTTACCCATGGTTTTGAGACCATCCGGACACTCCTTCTAAATTCCTCGGGGGAGTATAAACCTTTCAGGTTCATCTCATACAAGCCCTCCATAAAAGCAGACGGATCGGCTTCACATCGTGCACACGAACACCCAGCGTCGGAACCACCTGCTCCACAACCTTCTTCACCACCTCCTTTCCGGTGTCCGTAACCTTGGAGCTACGGACCACGACGGACCAGGTCTCCACTGGTTTGGAAGGCTTTGCAGCCGGTGCTGCCTCCACAACCGGTTTTGGCACCGACGCTGTTAGGGGCACCCGACCAATTGCTTCTGCAGGCGGAAAACATTCATTCCACACTCAAATCTCGTAAAAAATAAAAGAAAATAATTCTCGTTGTGCAACTTATAGAAAGAAAAAAGAGCAAGCTATTATTTCAATTTCAGTAAAAATAATTTTGCAAATAATGAAAAGAAAATCGATTTGAAATGTCATCTCTACCGTTATTAGTAAGTTTAATTGACGGATTGGATCGTGAAGCTAATCGTCCATCTTATCAAGGCAATGATTTTGGGCTGGGGCTGCCGCCATATTTGATTCATCGTCATCCATATGGCGAGCCGGTGAATAACATGATTGGATTGGCCATTTGGTATAGTTAGTTGTTTGAACGAACGTCAAGCTAGTCGCAGGGGTGAAAAAAGAGGCGAAGACAGAGTCTCGGCAATTGGCAAAGATGGTTTCCAAGTGTGCATGGATGTGGGCCAATTTAAACCCAACGAACTGAATGTAAAGGTGGTAGAAAATGCAATTGTGGTCGAAGGTAAACATGAGGAACGAGAGGACCAACATGGCTTTATTCAGCGTCATTTTGTTCGCCGCTTGCCTAAAGGTTACAACGCTGATAAGGTTGTTCTACATTGTCGTGAGATAGCGTTTTAACAGTCAGTGTACCAAAAGGCCCAAATGGAGGAGAAGGCTAAAGAACGTATCGTTCAAATTCAACAAACTGGTCCAGCCCATCTTCTTGTGAAACAGAACTGCCAGGAGAAAGTAGGTGCTGCTGCAAATGACGGCGGAGAAAATGCCGAAGTTAAATAAATTCAGTTTCGCTTCCTCAAATTTATGCGTGTTGGATTTAATTGTGAATTCATTGTTCTTTTAAAATATATCCTTATTAGTACTGTCATTAATCACATCCACACATACAAATGTATTCATATGTATATAATAATACGTAGTATTCATAAATTTTTCTGTTCCCATTGCATTTTAGGCGCCCTTAAATTCCTCAAAATGAATATTTTTATGGACGAAAAACATTTACGTGTACCGTATATTGTGAATGCGTGCATGTTTCAAGCATATTAAATACATCAAAAAAAAAAAAACAACCGCCGCTCCGTTCAAAACCTTCAGTGCAGCCTTTAAGGCGCGCATTTTCCGCGAGGAGACCAAACGGTATGGTCTCATACTCGCCTGCCAGTTTTACAATAGTTCTGGCAGCACCCACATCTACGTTTTCGGGGTTGAAAACGCATGTATGCAGTCGGCTGTTACCGACTTCATTTCTGCAACAATTTCGGCTGCCGTCGAACGCCGCCCCGATCTACGCCCATCAGCAGGGGCTCCAGCTGCTGCCACAGCATGTGGCACGGCATCGTTGCCCTTGATCACAGCTGCGACAGAAGCAACCGAGATATTTGCTACTTTAACAGGAGGCGTCTTTGAAACACCCCCACCACGAACGGACTTCTTTCTTTCATTCTTTCTCTTTTTTTTATTTTCTTCGCTCCTGGCTTTCTTAGCCTCACCCCGCGTTTATTCGAGTTCCGCCCAAACTCACCCAATACCACCACCTCAGAGTCGGACGACATGTCCGCGTCAGAAAAACTATCTTGACTACGGTCGAACCCCGCAGATATATCTACCAGAGACCCCCATTTCCCTTCCTTGAGCCTCTGCCCATAGTTGCAGCAAGCGTCAAAAACGCCCAGCAGTAATCTTCAGCAAATTTAACTGCAGCTCATCCAAACACCAATGTAATTAGCAGTACTGATGTATAACAGCAAACGCCAATAAAGATATGCAGCAAAAACGTAAGATACGCCCAACCGCAATATAAATTCAGCAACAGCAGCACGCCAATAAGAATATGCAGCAAATCTTCAGCAAATTTAACTGCAGCTCAGCCAAACACCAATGTAATTGGCAGCACTGATGTATAACAGCAAACGCCAATAAAGATATGCAGCAAAACGTAAGATACGCCCAACAGCTATATAAATTCAGCAACAGCAGCACGCCAATAAGGATATGCAGCAAAACGGCAAAATACACCCAACAGCAATATCAATTCAGCAATTTACAACGCCCAAAAATCGGCACAAATTAAAAGCAAATAGCAAAAATTTTAATTTTAAAATCGGAACAGTACGAAAACGAACCAAATCGTCCCGACTTTACTGTATATAGCCAAAATCACAAATGGCAATGAAACACTTGTCTTGTGTTGTGTTCTTTTCTTATATTTATTCAGTGCGCATGCGCGTACAAAAATATATGCAGCAAATTTTCGTGAACATTTTTTAATAAAAGAAAGAAATACCTTTTTTGTCCTCTTTTATGTTGGTTTACACACCACATTTCTTTATCACATTATTAATTATTTTGCAAAAATGTTATTTCACAATTTTACACAATTTTTTCTGTTATTCTACCGTTTTTTCGTTTTCTTTCGTTTACGTTAGTTCGCGCACATCTGCACACAACAAGAGAAAAACTTAATGTGAGATTTAGATAGAATAGGAATCAATTAAGATAGGATAAGAATAGAATAGGCCAGGTAAGCGTAGGTTAAGGATAAGTCAAGTTAGTTGAGTTTGAGTCGCCGACTAATGAAGTTCAGTTTTGGTCGTAGATTTGTAGAGACGCGTTTGAAAGGAAAGTGTAACAAGAGAAATAGAAAATAAAGGTCCCTGCACAATACAAATTTCTTGTGCGTTTCCAATTCCCTGGGCCGCTGAGCTGCCCCAGCCTTTAGGAAAGGGGCGGAAACGTCCTCACAGTAGATATTTAGCTATCTAAAGTGCAAGCAAGTTATTCTTACAAATGAAACTTTTAGCTAAGCTAGATAATCGGTAAACAAAAGTCGTAATGTGGACGATGTTCTTGCTAGTAAATAATTACGCGTTAGTGCGATTTTTCAAAAATTCTTTGGTTCCATTATTTTTTTAGCTATACTACGAAAAATAGGAAAACGACGCACGAAACCTTAAATAGGCTACTTCGGGAATACCCAAAACTGGTGTGGTGTCCTCGCACCGCATCGACTAACGAACAATACAAGGAACTGGCGTGTAGGCTTAGCTCGGGCAGTGACTGTTTAAGAAAAACTTTACAATGCGTTAGGCGTGCTCTGAAAAGACTTGAGGGGGGTCGGTTTTCCATACTGCTCATAGCGGTATGCGCAGATATCAGAACAAGGTGTAGTTAACATTGTACAGTGAAAATAAATGAAGGGTTAAATAAGCGCGGTGACATTGCATCTCTCATTTCGCCTAAAGATCCTACGCATGGTGGTGGAATGTTGTGTCTACGTTGGGTTATAAGAAGGATATATTACGCATTCCGGAGGTCCATTCCTTAGATTCAAATACTTTCGGACCAATAGCTGTAGGTTTAATAACGGTTCGGACATCACTAATTGTTTGGCCACCAAGGCGATGGCGTGTGTTGACAAGCGTACTGCCGAAGAGACGTCGACCTCTCCACATAGCCAAACAAACTAATTATCAATAATGTTGAACAATTTGTCGAACTTTAAGCTAGCTTTACTATTATTCTATTACGTACGTGACTTTCTCTTAATAAAATTAAATTAAAGAAAGGACACACCAAAGAGATTCCCAGAAAAAGGTTGGGAATCTCAGCTGTGTCTCCTTCTCAATACCTTAAATCTTTTAAATAGACAACAAATATAACTTTATAACATTGTTAAAATGTTTTAAAAGAAAATTTAAAACTTAAGATTTTTTTGGTGATTTTTCTTATTTCACGTAAAGTAAATGTTTAACAAATTTCTTTTTCTTATTTCTAACCTCTTTCTCTTACTTTTTAAGTTTTTTTTTTCGCAAACACCCACTTCTTCAATGTTCTTATTGTGAAATGATTTTGAAACGCCGCCATCTGGTTTTCCTCTTTACATCGGTTCCTAATAAGAATTCTTTTTTGTGGAGAATGGAGGGAGCAAAGAAATCACATTGTTCCATTTCAATTGCTGCGATAGTGGGACGAAAAGTAAACAGATCTGACTAAATCAAGTCGTAGTCTTATCCTAGTTCGGGACATTTATCGTGGTAGTTTCATAATGTCTTCCTCTTCTCATGCGTTATAAATTCAGTTTTCTGCGATTTTTAAAAATTGCCAAGTTTATATTCCTAGGACTTTTAGGCAGATTTTTTAGAGTTCTTTTGTGGCGAGAGTGGCGCTTTGCTGGAATCGTTTGGCTTATGAATTTCGCCATATCTCCCACGCTAATAAAGTTTTCCATCGTAAATTTCCTATGAAGACCTTATATGAAAAGGAATGAACGTGTCAGAATTGCTACTGATTGGAACTGGATTTCGCTTGAAGAATGTTGCGTATGTGATATCTTTTTATATAATTGCCTGGGGAGCAGCTTCTAGCAGCGTTATTCGTCGTTCGACTATATATGTGTACATACACATATATGAACTATTGTAACTTTAAAACTTCGACGTAAAACTCAAGAACGCCTTTCACTGTGTGGTCCACCTGTATTTTGGCTTCATCGGCTTGTTAATACGATATTGAATTAATATTTTATTTATATTTCCACTCCTACGATATGTATTTATGGAAAAACTCCCCATGATGATACTATTCTGAACATGCATTTATTTCAATAAAGCTTGGAAAGCTCAACCAACTGCTAACAGAACCATTCTTCGCTTTTTATTTAAATTCTTAAGATATTGAAAATTCATGTAAATCAAGCTGGTTTCCGCCACATATTTCCGGATTGTCCAGAGCCAATATCAAAATTACTATTCCATTAAAAGAAAACAATTGAAATGGTTAATAAACTAAGCAATATCTCATACATGGTACACTGACATCCAAATCAATATCGAAATCGTGAAATGTATAAAGATTGTAATCCTTTTTGCCTTTGGAAGTTTCTTGTATTCGGAATGCTTTTTCGGTGGCTCAGTAAATATGATCGGTTCTTTGATCGGTATTGATCAGACATTGAATTTAGTTTTAAGTGCTGACTTATTATTAGTTACTAATAGCAGTAGTCTTATAATACTGTGGGAAATCATGAAGCTAAACATACACATCGCACGCACTACATACCGGTTGACTTATTATTGAATGCGCAAGATGCAAACATTTACTGCGGTTTGGATTTGCAAGCTTTAAACAAATTGCATCATTTGATTCGAGATTTGCAAATAGATGTCCAGAAAGGTTTGGCCTTGTATGGCTCGAAAAGATCTTCAATCAGGGCTAAACGTACTGATCTCGGCATACTGGTCGTATCATTTTGGGTGTGGGTGTGGGTTTTTTCGATAATATAAGCCTGTCAATGTACGACAATTTGACTAATTTTTATGACGTGGCCGAATGGTTGGTAAATAATCAAGACCAACATACGGGAGGTTAGCCAAACGCTGTTCGGCGAAGTTAAAATGGTTTTGCTGAATTAAAGGCGGGCTGGTTGTCGATACGTTTTGGCCCGAGGTCGTCCTCTCCTCCTATACAGTCTTACTTCAAAAGGTCGCATAAACAACTGTATTAAAGGAAGCGGTTCAGGGTACTTAATGATGGGCCGGGTCCCACTATAGTGTTTCTACCCTTCTTTTTTAAATAATCTCTTAAGTATGCCTTTAAGGAAAGACTTGTATTGTCAACTTTTGGAATATCTTTATAATGAAAGCTTTCGTTTCGAGTTAACGTAATGTGTTCAACTAGAGAATGCTGGTATATTTTCGTCTGCGATGTGACATGAAATTAATTGAATTTAACTTATGAAATACTTGCAACTTTCGTTATTAGAAATTGAAGAGTCGCGCTAAGGAGAATTTGTTTTGGCTTATGGCTTTTATGGCTTATTAATTAATTATTTAATTTTTTTAAGTATTGTTACTTATCAATATTTGGTTACAGTCAAAGGTCTCATTTTTCCGTTTCACTTAGTGTGATACCATTTTCTATGTTTCAGGCTGTTAATCGCGTAGAAGCAAAATAGGTACCTTTTGAATATGTTTAAATAAAATATAATTAACTAAATAAATTAGCTTTTAAATTTAGAACAATTAAAGTCAAATAAAAGATTAGAAAAATTATGACTTATGTTAAACTTTATATCGTTACATATATTACGTTTATATAAATCATTTTTACTTTTTTGCAACTACCATGAATTATTTTCTATATATATTCCAAAAGTAGTTTTCTCTTTCATTACAGTTCAAAGCAACTACCATGAATTATTTTCTATACAATATGAAATCTTTCTCACTTTTATTTCAGTTTGACACAACTACCATGAATTGTCAATATAACTTATATAATTGATTTTCCTTCGTACTGCATAAACTTAGCAATTTCCACAAAAATCTTTACCGACGGGTAAACTTAAAAATTTCCTTATTTTGTACGTCTGTAACTGTATTCAACACAAATCTGTTTGTACAATTTGAGTTCAGAGTTAAAAAGGTTGGTGGTAGATATTTCTGAGTATTGCAAATAAATAAAAGTAAAGGAAAAAAGTGCAAGATTATGGGTATACGAGGAGTTAATTAGTTTTCTATATGTGCGGGGATAAAAGCAATAAATGCGTTTAAGTACGCTCACTGATAAAACACAATAATTACATAACAAAATGGTAAGTTGTACCGAATGAACGAAATAAAGTATTGGAAAACATTTAACTGATAAGTTTTTGAAGTCTTCATAATTTTACGAAACGTCGGTACATTACATTCTGAGCAACGGGGTTCTACTTATTTTACATATGGCCGAACGCCTAGAAGCATTTGGGATAAATATCCAAAGGGGTGATGCTTCTGACTTTTCCTAGGAAATAAAATTTCAAAGCATTCGTTCGCATTGCCAACGGAGATACATAAAATGTGAGAAGATAACAACTGCGTATTCCTTTTATTTCTTCCCCTAATGAACGTTTAACGTTAATATAGATTATTGTAATATCAGAATTATTTTAATAAACCAAATAAAAAGTTAAGAGCAACGTAAGGGGGTGTTTTAATGACACGGGTAAACTCTTAAGTTTTCTTTCTTGATATAGAGCCGCGAAATTTACTTTGTGTCACGCAAGCGAGGCTCTTACTTAGTACCAAGCAAATCATGAAGCGTGACAAAAAAATGCATATGCTTTTGGTTCTAATGACGGCAAGTGTAACGCTATATAACCAGTAACGTACGAATTTAACTAAGGCCTATATAAAAAATATAAATTACGGAAATTAATTTTTTTTTAAATAAATTAGAAAATTAAGATTTGTTCTGTAAAAACTCAATTCTTACTATGCCTTAGTCAGACAAATTCAAAATGGTTTTAAACTACTCCTTAAAACGTGGTGTTAAAAATAATACTAGCGGTATTACTAGTGCCATTGCGATATGATACAGATAAGGGTGCTGATATTACATTTCTAAGCAACGGATCTAATATTTCTAATCGAGGCCCTTACACTCGCGAAAATGAATTAATATAGAATTAATATTTAAAAAGAAGACTAGAATGTGATTAAAAGGTAGAATGTGATCTAAAGGTCTTTTTTCCTCCCAGTAGAGTTAAATATTTCTCATTTGAATTGTTTTCTTTTGTTGTCGATTTAATTTCTTTATAAGATACTTTTTTATAATTCAATAAGCCGAAAGCCTTATATGCTAGTGCTTTAAGACTTTAGTCTTGGAATTTATTCTCTGGCTAAATTTATAATAATTTACAATAATAATATAATACAATTATCCGTAACTAATACATATCACATATGTAATATAATATTGTTAATTTACGGAGCTAAACCTTATATCACAATGCATTACACTTTTTTTGATTCACGTATATCCGGCTATGACACATAATTTTAAACTTCATTAATTCAGATCAAAGTACTTCAATTTCAATTCGATTCGTTCAATTTTAAATCATAAATATAGCGACTGGACCAAGAGATAGTCTTAATCAATTGCCAAATAACTGCTTCGCACATTATGCTTACTTACTCACTTACCACCCCAGGTAATCATGTCTTCCACAAAGAATGCATTAACTGGTAATCAAGAATATTGGTAAAGAATAGTACAAACTCGACATATTCATGTCATAGAATGGATTTGACGTACTTCCTGATGGTTCGAAAGGACGATTTTTCAACTTAAGTTAAATTCGCAGCTCTCCTAAAAATAAAACTGAAACCGATACTTGACTTCAGTTGATACAAATACAAAAATAAGTAGTACTAATGAACCGCTGCTTAATACCTTGAAAATCCGATACAAATGAAACTGTAAGGCGAATATACAAACTACACCATAAGAATTGCCTGACAATAACGTCACCATTTCCATGATACAGTCCCTCATTAAAAAGACGCTTAGATCAGAATTAAGCTCTTTAAATATATGTCACGGTACTAGCCCCTTTGTTGCCGGTAGAGCGTATTTATTGAAAGGGGTTTGGCTCCCTGAGCCTCATGACAAAGAATACAACAAAAAAGAATTAAAAGGTCTCGTCGGTTGTCTATCGTCCGTCTGTCCACCGTGAGTCCGTCTGTAACCGTCTGGAGTCCTCCCTACAGTGCCATCATATGTACACTCCCTTCATCTCAGCCACAGCGGTGGCAGCTCGCGCTCAGCCACACATCGGAGACAAAAAAAAGGAATTAAATGAACTAAGATACCTGATGCTGTTTGTGCCGGTGTAGAGTCCGCGGCGGTAACTGTTTCCTTCGGCGGTTCCTGTTCACAGCAAAGGGGTTGTTGCCTGCTTCAAATCCTCACATTGTATGAAAGGTTAGTTCACCAAGTTTCTAAGAAAGAACTATTTGCACTTTTATTAGTTCTAGGTTTTATTTTTTTTTTACTTTTTATTAGTTCTCTTTAATAATTGCTTTTCTTCGAACTACCAAAAGGCATCCCTCTATCTTTTTTATTTCAATATTTTGTTTGCTATTTTGATTCACTGCTGCGTCTTACAAAACGTTTAAATTTCTATTTATTAAATAAAGTGGAAGCTAATAATAACTTTCACAGCTCGCGGACACGTCCGCACCTCAGCAGAGGCCAAGTCGTTCTCCCCTCTATTTTAGAAATAAAACACAGACAGACTTCTCATTCCTGCTCAGTTTCTCTTTTCTTCTTTCTGTTGCTCTCTACAGCGGCTTCCCGCTACTCTCACAAAAGCAAGCAAAGATCCCGCAAAATCATACGATTTTGCTTGTTCTTGCAAAAGCAAAAGAAAAAAGGAATACCGCAAAATCACATGATTTTGCCTGTTTTTGTGAGAGCAGAAAGGAATACCGCAAAATCATACGATTTTGCCTGTTTTAATGAAAAAAGAAAAAAAAAGGGAAAGAACAAAACAATCATATCCCGCAAGATCATGCGATTTATAAACGGTACCACAAAATCACACGATTTTGTCTAACGGCATGCCGTTATTGCGATACTTGCGGTTGACACAGACCGACAGACACCCTACCCAAGGTTTGTTCGCGGCCGTTACAGCTCGGACCCATCGATATCGCCTGTGATATGGAATGTGTACGTCAAATAGTACGCGGACAGACCGACTATACTCCCCCCGACCGACTACTATGGACAAACGTGTGGCATCGACCCACGCCCTGAGTTTAAGAATCTCAAGCTCTACCGACTGAATTAGCCGGGCCTTGGCCATGCTTTAATGGTGTATACTCAAGAGGTTCTAGAGAAGAGAATATCTTTGGTTTGTTATACTACTAGCTTCCGCCCTGTCTTCTAGCTGGTGTCATCGAACTTGCACCTTGTGACTAAGCTGTCTAATCTGTTCATTCCGTAAGTCGAGCAACCCTTTGAGTAATTGATTTTGCATCCGATACTGTTGATTTTCATTTGCAATTCTTTGCACCAAGTTTAGCAATCTTTCGCGATCTATGCGTCGTGAATGTCTTAACGCTTCCATGGCCAAGTCGAAACGTGTTCGACTACTGCTGCCATCATTACTACTTCCACCACCCGTGTTGGTAGAGAATTCGAATTCACTGTTTATCATCGTTGAGCGGCCGCTTGATGCCAGATTTGCTGGAGTCTGGTTTATGTACGCTTGCAGAGCAGGCTGAAAACAAGATTCACTATGCTGCGCTGTTGCAGTTACCGTGGTACCTGTGCCGAAATTATCGCCTGCAGTACTGTTGCCAGCAAGTTGTTTGGTTGAAGGCAATTGTTGCTGATCCTGCACGCTATGGCGATGGTGATGGTGCTGATGTGGATGATAATTTGGTGTCGAGTGTTCCAGCTGCTGTTGTTTCTGCGATTGGTGACGATGTTGATTTGGTGTTACAGTAGTTGCAGGTGGATGAGGCCTTGAAGATTTCCGTGTACTATGTTGGCTACTTAAATTTTTGTTGATGCGTGTACGTTTCGCCAGTTTGTTTTGATTAGCATGACTAGTACGGTCGCTAATAGCTGTCGAAAAAGGCAAAAGCTGGTTACGGTGACTTACTGCTGCTATTGTCGTTTGAGCGTTGTTGAGCTGGCTCTGCTGCTTTTGTTGACGCCGATTACGTAAAGGTGACGTTGACGAGGTGATTTCAATAGATCCGCTGAACTTTTCGCGTGTGTTGTGTGGCAATGTTTCCTTACCTTCACCTAGAGAGTTTTGCTTTACATCAGTCAGCTGAAGTGATGAGTTTCGGTAGCTCTTGGAGTTGTCATTTCCTTGGCTTATGGCGTCTAAAACTTGGCATTTACTCGGAGAATTAATAGTGTCTGCTTTGGTGGCGACAGATAAGCCAAAAGCTTTCCAGAAGTCGATGCCGAAATAAAATTGCTGCCGCAACTCTGGTACTATGTAGAATTCAATACTCCTGGTTTCGCCCTCCCACTCGACGGGTAAGGTAATGAGTCCCGTCACTGACGTCTTGCTTCCATCCGCTGTTTTTACGTGTCGATTTTGCAGCCTAATGACTCGATGTCTTCGATTCTCGAGGAATCTCGTTGCTCCGGCCCCACAACAACTCACGCTGGCTCTTGTGTCCAGAAGAGCGGGCACTTCGCTGAGATTCCCTTCGCTTTCTGTTCAAACCTCCTGTATGCCCTTCTCCCTTGCCGTAAGATCAGAATCTTTCCATGTCTTCTAGTGAGCGCTCGTCTTCTATAAATTTCTGCGCTAAATATCTCGAGTCGCTTCCGCTGGTAGTCCGCGATCCTCTGTGCTAAGCTTCTGTACTCGGGGATGTCTTGACCCGTTGCTGGTGTTATAGTTGCGCCTGTTGCTGCTCGCGTTAGTATTGTCACTGCTGCGGTTGGTGTTGTTCTTGTTGTTATTGTTGTTGTCGCTGTTGCTGTTGTTGGTGGTGTTGTTATTGCTGT
>NW_023998465.1:920900-949517 GCF_014805625.2 Glossina fuscipes | reverse complement strand
TGCTGTTGTTGGTGGTGTTGTTATTGCTGTTGTTGTCGCTGTTGTTGTTGTTGGTGGTGTTGTTATTGCTATTGTTGTCGCTATTATTGCTGCTGTTGATGTTGTTGTTGCTGTTATCGTTGATGTTGTTGTCATTGTTGTTGCTGCTGTTCCGGGTGACGTCTCGTCTGGCAGGGGTTCCCGGCTTGCCTCGCCAGCCTGGTGTTTTCCGATGCGGGTACAGCGCAGTAGCTCTCATTCCTGCCGCATACGAAACAGACCATGTGGTGGAAAGGACACCTGCATCGATTTTCTCTAGTGTCTTCTGCTGGATTTCTCAGAAAATGATCTCCCGGCATACCGCACACATAGCATATCATCAGATGGAACGGTGACTGGCAGAAGGCCATGCTCTGCCTGTCTTCACTGCGATCGCTGGTGCTGGTGTGGTGGTACGGTGCTGGGGTGTTGCTATTGGTGCTGCTGCCTCTTGTTTTGGCTGGCCTGTACGTGATGTTGCTGGTTGCAGATGGTGCCGCTCGTTCGGATGGTTACTTGTGTTGCCTGTGTTGATCCATCTCTTGTCGTATTTCATAGCCCTGTCGTTTGCGCGTTGCCTGTCGCTGCTTTGACCATGCCGCGGCACTAGAGCTTTAACCGCTTCGCAATGAACTCCGTCACCATTTTCACCTTCCTGACCGATCTCGCTTCTATGTTTCGGCCTGCTTCTACTCTCTTTCAACAGTTTTTCTGCCCTCTTACATTCGGCCTTGAGCTCGCCAACGCTTTCTACTTTGGTGGCGAAGATCAGTGTTGCCAGACTGGGCTTAACGTTGGACTTCATTATTTTTATCATCTCCGATTCAGGGATCTTTCTGCGTAAGCGGAATGTTAGGTCGTGCTTTCGCTCCATGATTTCTCTAATCAACTCGTAATCAGAGTCTGCGGTCTTAAATTGATTGAGGACCTCAGCTTTTAGCGCGAAATAATCGAAAGTGACGTCTCCTTCTCGATCTTCCAGTAGCTGCCAATACCATTTGCTGGCTTGACCGGTCACTAGACAGTGAATCTCGGCAAATAACTCCTCATGGCTTATCTGGTGCTGCTGTCTGAGCCGTTCCACTCCGAACACAAAGTTCTCGACCGTGAGACCCTTACCGGTGCCGTCGAATTTAACGTGCCAGCGATTGAGATCTATGTTTCGCCTCCGGGCGTTTTCATCACTGGTCCGCTGTTGTCCTGCCTGCTGATCGTGTTGGTAACTACCGCTAGGCTGCGGTACCGTCTGGGATGGCATTTGCTGTTGGGGTGTTGAAGTCGATGCTGCCATTAGAAAATTTTGCGTCCCGTCGCTGTCTCGTAGTTGGGTTCGCTGCGTTGCTGCGGACTTCTCTTGCTTTAGGTGGCTAATTTCTTGGTTACAGCTTAGGAGCATTTCGTGTTGCTGCTTCTGCATGCTTGCTAGGTCTAGATCCGAGCTAGCTGTTTCTCCTGCTGGGCCTGGCTGGCGGTGACCGCTGTGACCATTATCTGCGATGTTGCTACCGGCTTTGCGAGTGATGTCTGTCGTTTCGTTGTCTGACATTTTGAAAAGGTGGTTCAGCTTTCTGCTGAGGCTGTTAAAAAGTGATGCTGCACTGTTATCTGCAGGATACTCTACTGTGGTGTAGTTTCCTCCGAGCTGAAATCGCTGGAATACCGGATCCAACCGTGTCGCCGTGTCGTGGGACTCGTCTACCGTTTGCGAAGCGTGGGCTGGATTGAAGCTTGGGTTCATACCAGGTTAGACCCCCCCCCTGATTGCCACGTTTTTTCAGCCCTACTGCTATCGTAAAACAGGTAAAACCGTAAATCTCTGAAAAACTCCCCGAAGACGATACCCTAGAACCGCAAGGACTGGGCAAAAATTTCGAAGAAAAAACTACCAGTCTACCCCCCTTCTTAACTCAACAAACCGATCTCGTAGTCGTACCTTAGTGTAATCGACAGAAGGAACAAAAGCAAAATAACCAATGAAGTCAACAAAGCGCCAAGACAAGGTAGAATCAAACCAAGCAAAGCGGTCACAACATTCGTTATTAGAAATTTTCTGTAATTTTTTTTTATTTTTGGGGGGCTTCCCTCTAGGAACCCCCCCCCCCCCCCTTTTATTGTCGCCTTGCCCAACAGGTCCACACCGGAGCGACAGAGCTGCGATAACAGTTTGGCGAACCCCCCTTTTTATTGCCGCCCTGCCCAACAGATCCACGCCGTAGCGACAGAACTGCGATAACAGTTTGGCGAACCCCCCTTTTATTATTATTATTATTATATTTTTTTTTTCCTAAACATTACCCAATCCAATTACAAAAAGGAAATCTAGCAAATCCTCCCGTTCCTTCCATAAAATTCAACGAAATAAAGTTGACTTGATGCCAAGCGCCGCTTCGTGTAGCGAAGCCGCCTTACATTAAAGCAACCAATTGAATTTATCACGCGAGGAACTGGATTTATTTGTAACATAAGCTGAATTTGACTCTGTACTATTACATTTGCGTTATACTATTATTGTTGCATATATTTCGCGTTGGGAAATAAAACGAATTATTCGGAGAGGGCCATTTACCCCTCCATCCATCAATCTACGCAACCCTATAGCAAAAAAAAATCATTTACTTTCAAAATTATTTTAATTGATTCTCGGCTGGGTTGTTTGTCAAAATAGGACAATTGCAGAGCGCATCGTATGCCTCCCTTTTTCTTTTCCCCGTAGCATTTGTTACATCCAATGTAAATCAGTCTTTGCTGTGTTTTCTAACCGTAGATGGCCCTAGTCATTTCATTTAATATCGAAGAATCGTCCCATCCCGTCATCACTACCTTTTGAAGCCACTACTCTGTTACACTACTACTAATTGAGCAATCCTTTAACATGAGCACCCACCACTCGAATACAACAAAAAAATTATACGATGTGCTTTATCAAAAGCGGGAATTATTTTGGCTTAGCTTTGCTTCTAAGCAAAATTTGAAGAGAAATGGATTATTCTCCTTGGTGGTGACTAACTGCATGGATGCCTGTTATCAATACAGATCCAACTCTTTCCTTTATTTGCGAGTCCTTATTACTAAGCATATGGTCTTAGCTCTAGATTCTTTGCAAATATTTATGAAATTAAAAAACTTTCTCCTCAGACAAACTTAGCAGGTTCGGTTATCAAAAAAAGAGAAAAGACACATAGCTTTGAAAGGCGTTAACATTTCTATTCCAAGTTGTAACTTAGAAATCTTAAGGGGATCAAAAACTTGTAAACCATAACCTGGATGCTTTTTTGTACACATTGAAATACTCGCAACTAAGGAGCTGTATATATATATATATATATGTGTGTATTGAAATTGGTTATCATGAGAGATGATAAGATGAAATTAAAAATTAGAATCAAAAATTGAAATTAAACTTTCACTGTACACCGTTTTCTTCATTTGTAACTTCAGAAAGACAACTTGAAATGATGGTAGAGAGTAGCTAAGCAAATCAAGGAAAGGAACAAAAAATTTTATATAAAAATTTTCCCTTTTTTTTTTTCCAAATATTATATTATCCCTACAAGAACACTGTAGTTTGTACTGAAAGGGACGCTGACTAGCTAGCTAAACAGGTGACTATTTTTCTTAAGCTACCTTCGCTTTAAACGTAGATCGCGTAGATGTATATATAGGTACGTAAAATTATATTATATCAATATATTAACAACGTATACACCTAAAAATATACATATACACGCATGTATGTATCATTGATTGTTATAATAAAAATCATTATTACAAGATTACATATATACATGTATACGTATAATAGGTTAGTTACCGTTGGGCGCCACTTTGTCAAAGTGCTATAGCGACCAACGTCTATTTAACCGAAATATAAACCTCGGCGCATTTTACTTTATTTAAATAACATTTAGAAAATGTTTGCCGGCGAATTAAAGAGAATACTTTAAGGTTATATAAGAGAGATTTTGCAATGTATGGGCTTCGCGTTGGGCGCCACTTTGTCAAAATTCTGCGGCCAACGTTTGTATTGAAATTACGCAATAACGGAAATAATGAAGAAAATCACCAAAAAAATAAAAAAGGTAAAATCAATCAAAATATTGGGTTAACTATTACGTTGGGCGCCACTTTGTCAAAGTGCTATAGCGACCGACGTCTATTGAGATTTGGGATAATAAGAATTTAAACTTGTTACACCCAATAAAGAAAAAGAAATTAATTCTATTTGTTCGGATTTCGTTGGGCGCCACTTTGTCGTGCGACCAACGTTAATCAATAAAAGGGGGAAAAAAAAAATTTCCTCTTTCTTTCTTTAATTAATTTAAAAATAATTATAATGGGTAGCGTTATCGTTGGGCGCCACTTTGTCACGCGACCAACGTCTATTACAACTAAATACTTATGAAGGCTGGATTAAAATTATTTATCCGGGTTACCAGTTTTCGTTGGGCGCCACTTTGTCATTCTATGGCGACCAACTTACTGATCAATAAAAAGAAAAAATTTTTTTATACCGGGTTTTAATCTCGTTGGGCGCCACTTTGTCGTGCGACCAACGTTAATCAAAAAAATATTAGGAAAGATTTCTTTCCCATAATAGGTCTGCCCCACGTTGGGCGCCACTTTGTCACGGTACTAGCCCCTTTGTTGCCGGTAGAGCTTCATGACAAAGAATACAACAAAAAAAAATTAAAAGGTCTCGTCGGTTGTCTATCGTCCGTCTGTCCACCGTGAGTCCGTTTGTAACCGTGTGGAGTCCTCCCTACAGTGCCATCATATGTACACCCCCTTCATCTCAGCTACAGCGGTGGCAGCTCGCGCTCAGCCACACATCGGGGACAAAAAAAAGGAGTTAAATGAACTAAGATACCTGATACTGTTGGTGCCGCTGTAGAGTCCGCGGCGGTAATTGTTTCCTTCGGCGGTTCCTGTTCACAGCTAAGGGGTCGTTGCCTGCTTCAAATCCTCACATTGTATGAAAGGTAATTTGGTCTTATTTATTCATGTAAAACACTAGCACACGATCAAGCAGCTATCGTCGATAAAATCGAAAGAAATCTCGTAAACTTGATTAGTTTATGTTTTTCAAAGTAAATATATTAGTATACCAACATGGAGAAATTTCTTCCTTTTTGTTTCTTTCTCTGTTGTTTCTGTTTTAATTAAAAGCTGAAACATTCATATTTGTTATTGATTTGCAATTTTAGTTTATTTTGCATATATTTTAGTTCACAAATTACACATTTGGTAAGTTTTCTTTTCCTATAAAATTAGTTTTACATATTTTCTTTGCTTTACTTGCATATATTTCTGGTCACAAATTTCGGATTTAGTAGTTTTCCTTTCACATGCTTATTACTTTTCGTTCTTCGTGATTATTTTTTTGTTTTGCAACATTTGAGGTATTTTTGATTTTGTACTTAATTTTTATTACAAAATACCCAATAAACTGATTTCTTAAATTACTGAGACGAACAAATTATCAGCAGGGTTATAACATATAAATTTGGAATTTAGTTCACCAAGTTTATAAGAAAGAACTATTTGCACTTTTAGGTTTTATTTTTTTTTTACTTTTTATTAGTTCTCTTTAATAATTGCTTTTCTTCGAACTGCCAAAAGGCATCCCTCTATCTTTTTTATTTCAATATTTTGTTTGCTATTTTGATTCACTGCTGGGTCTTATAAAACGTTTAAATTTCTATTTATTAAATAAAGTTGAAGTTAATAATAACTTTCACAACTCGCGGACACGTCCGCACCTCAGCAGAGGCCAAGTCGTTCTCCGCTCTATTTTAGAAATAAAACACAGACAGACTTCTCATTCCTGCTCAGTTTCTCTCTTCTTCTTTCTGTTGCTCTCTATAGCGGCTTGCCGCTACTCTCACAAAAGCAAACAACGATCCCGCAAAATCATAGGATTTTGCTTGTTCTTGCAAAAGCAAAAGAAAAAAGGAATACCGCAAAATCACATGATTTTGCCTGTTTTTGTAAGAGCAAAAAGGAATACCGCAAAATCATACGATTTTGCCTGTTTTAATGAAAAAAGAAAAAAAAAGGGAAAGAACAAAACAATCATATCCCGCAAGATCATGCGATTTATAAACGGTACCACAAAATCACACGATTTTGTCTAACGGCATGCCGTTATTGCGATACTTGCGGTTGACACAAACCGACAGACACCCTACCCAAGGTTTGTTCGCGGCCGTTACATATAAATACTGAACAATCAAATGGCAATCAAATGTCGCTAATGCTGCAGTTTCCAATACATCTCTTCTGATGCGGTCAAGATCACCCGTTAACCATCTCAATTATGAGTTAAACCTAGATAACGTGTCAAATATTATTTTTAATTGTGATTTAAAGTTTGGTGGCAATGAATGAAGGCTTGACGGTTGATATTTTCCTGTGCAGAGTTCAAGTTTTAACCAGGCAAAACCTACGAAGAAATCGCGAATTGTTATGTCGTCGGCTTCACTTATTGTTTGCAGGAAAAGCTCTAGATTTGTATTGAAGATATCATGGTAAGATTCAGGTAGTTGTATGCGAATCCCTTTGTCGCGAGATTAAAATTTAATTTAAGCACCGAGACTCAGACTTGGATCTAAGAGAAATGATCCGTAACAGGAAACAAAGAGTCACTGAGAAATATGATACGTACTATAATGCAGTTTTGACGGACGGATTGGATATTCCAATAACCGATAGCGAGCTTGTCGAGATTCTGAAAAGAGGTTTACGTCCTGAAGTTTGCAAAGAATTAATCCATTTTGATAATACAAGTACACCTCGTTCGAGAAACTTCGTTCTAAAGCATGAATTTCTCGAAGAAGAATTAAACATGTATAAATTCTCTAAACCTAATATTCCTCATGATTCAGAAATTGTGGAAAGCGAAGACATTGAAGAGGGTGAGTTTGACGGAGATGGTGTTAAAGAATACTACCTAATAACGTGTCGGAATTGTTCACAACATGGTCGTGATTTTGAAGACTGCCTAACGGACAGGTCTATATCTTGGTACATTTATGGAATAGACTCGCCATGCCTCAGTCCAAGCCAGTCCTATCGATAGTCCGAAAGTCTTACTAAACCATTAGTGCGAGTAATTAGATAATCAGGTTGTGCATAGTACATTCGAGAACGATCCTCATATGATATTCAAATCTTATCATGCCTGATTACTCGAGTACAATAATATCAAGGCCCGAATATTCAATGAACTTGTCCGTTCCTTCAATTCATAAAAGACCTAAACGATCCCCTACTCGTTTAAATAACTTTTGGAAATTTTGTTTTAAATAATAGAAGGATATTCTATTCAGTAGTCCTTTCTGATGATATACGGCCATTTGTTTCTGTCTGGTGGTTTGATCAAAATGTGTTAGGACTAATTCACACTGATGCACCTTTCCCATGTTTGGCTTCTGATTATGCGAAGAGTTTTCTTCAAGGAAATAAATGTCCATCGAGAAAGTTTACGGTTAAAGACGGCTGACGATAGTAAACATTCTCCAGTAGGTTGTATAATCACCGACGTGACCTTCCTAGGTAAAATAGCACCTTTTCCTTTCTTGATTATGTCATATCTTCAGCAAAACTTATATTTGGGGATTGATTTCGTTCGCGCCTTTGGATTTTTTTTGTGAGGGTCTGAACACGGCTTCCTCTTTTTTTAATGACTAATTATCAAATATCATAACCAAGCACCATTTGAGCACAGAACCAGCTAAAAAGTTAAAAGGTGTTACGAGTGCAATTATTGGGGCATATATTACGCCTCGAACCGAGTTAAGTTTCACATGTATTTTAGCTGAAATAGCACATAGATTAGCTAAAGATTTGGCATTTATGAGCTTTTCGGTTGCGCGCGGGTTCCCAGCGAGGACCAGTAAATTCCCATCGCGTAAAATCGAGATGGAGTCGATGTATGTTGTATTGCTATCTAGAGCTTTTTTTATAGCAAAAGGGCTAATTTGGGAAATTGTTATTCTAGCATCGGTTGAAGAAATAACAATATATTTTTTATCAATAGGGGTTATATCGCTAATTGGCAACACCGTAAAATCGGAATTTTTACTTTTTTTTTGTTGGGGGGATATATCACTTAATAGATGAAATCTATTCGAGTTTTTATCTGGCGGCCCCGGGGCTATTATGCCTTATTGTTGTCTATTGTTTATTATTTGCGAAATAACCACGCACTAGAAAAGGTTTGGGAAACTACTGAATAAAATGTCAGATGTTTTTAATTTTTTTTTTTTTTTTTTTCAATTTATTTAAAGGAAAACACGTACGGTATCCGCGATGAACACTTTTCGCAATAAACACGCAAAAACTTCAATAAATTTTAATAAGTTTGAAAACTTTTAAAAACGTATAACGCAATAAAGAAATTAAATTGCAAAAATTTTTTTACAAAGAGAAAAATATGACCACAGCGCTTGAACAGAGTTGCCGTTCTGTTAAATTTTTTTTTTTTTTAGCTAGATTTGAAAAAATTAAATTAGATACGCTCAGGGTTTATCAGTATAATGTAAATTAATTACAATAGAATAAATACTTTATATAAATTACAATATAATACATTTTAATTTAACCTACTTATTTCCTGCGGCATAACAGGACCTTCAGATTGTTCTTATTAATACCTAATGAATCCTCTTGTACAACTCTCTTCGCTTAGCTCTTTTAGCAGGTTTCTCGTTAAAACATCGAACAGTAATTTCTTGTATGGATTTTATAATTATATCTTTTTCCCTTTCTTGTATATTCATTTATTTTGAATATACTCGCATCCAGAACTCCAATATCTAACTCTATTGTGCCTGTGTTCTCAGGATTTGTGTAGGTGTTCTTTGTGTTCCCTTGATGCCTGTTTTTAACAATTGTCTAAAGGTGGGTTACTTTCCCTTAGCATGGAAAATTAATTTTACTATTCCCTTGTATAAGAGTGGTTCTAGAGACAACGTCAACGATTGTGAGAGGATTACAAAACTCAGTGTCCTTTTTAAGTCAACATGTATTCTTTAAATTCGGATTACCATCTAGTAACACGTTGAAGATTGTATGTGATATTCCTTAAAGATTGTGCGAAACAGTGGGTGTGACATATGAAAATGTCTCAAAAGCATTTGGTAGAGTGAAGGACGAACTTTTGATATGTAAGCTTCCGTAGTTGAGTTTCCTTGAGAATTTTTTGTTGTTGTTTTTCAATTTCATTTTAGACGGCAATTATGTAGTTTAATCGATTTAGAAGTGGATCGCTTAGCGTTCACTCCTGATGCAAAGTATGAAATTCATGCGTTCTCTGACAGTTCAGAAAGCGCATATGGTACATGTGTATACATCAGATGTATAAATAACGATACGAAAATACGTTCAAATTTGCTTTGTGCCAAATCAAAGGTGGCACCTATCAAGAAATGTAGTTTGCCAAGACTAGAACTCTGCGCTGCTGTAACAATGGTGCAACTCGTTAAGAAAGTTCAAGAAGACTACGATTTCATACAATTTAACAACATTTGCTTCTGGACCGACGCAACCATAGTGTTGGGTTGGATATCAGAAGATTCATGTAATTGGAGTACCTTTATTGCTAATAGGGTGGCAATCATTCAACAAGTTTCAACACGCTCGCAATGGAGACATATTCCTTCCAATTTAAACCCAGTTGATATATTATCTCGTGGTGTGTTACCAGCTGAATTAATGCATTCAACATTTTGGTTCCATGGGCCAAATTTTTTAACGTTAGCTTCGTCTATTTGGCCACAATTTCCATACAATTTAAAATACGATGATAACATATTAGAAAGAAAACATACAAAGATGATATTAATAACAACAATTTCACAACAACATGATTTAATCATTAGTATTAAATTTCACAACGATTATGTACGTTTGCTTAACACAGTCGCTTACATGCTGCGTTTTATATATAATTGTAAATTTAAGGCTAAAAGAAAATACGGTTCATTGGATGCTACAGAACTTGACTCATCTCGTCTAAAAATTATCAAATACATACGAATCATTTCTTTTCATGCTGAAATTGCAGCTGTACAAAAGGGTGCTAATCTTAATGCCAAAAGTCATATACAGTTTTTATCACCATTTCTTGGTAATACTGAAAGTGGGTGGCCGATTAAGAAACTGTAATCTGGACTTCAACAGTAAACATCCTATACTATTACCAAAAACTCACGCTTTTACGTATACACTAGTGCGTACTATCATAAAATTAATCATCATGTTGGCCCACAAACATTACTAAGCATAATTCGTCAATCTTATTGGCCAATCCATGGCAAGGTTATGTGCCGATCGATATGTCGAAGTTGTGTCTTATGCTTTCGTACTAATCCAACTAAGCAGAACCATCTTATGGGCGATTTACCTGATTTACAAGTTCAGCAATCAAGACCGTTTAGTGTAATAGGTGTCGATTTTTGTGGTCCATTTCAAATATATTATGGCAGACGTAATATTGCTTCTACAAAAGGCTATATATCTGTCTTCATATGCTTTTGTACAAAGGCCATACATTTAGAGTTGGTAGAAGATTTATCTGCTCAAGCTTTCTTAGCTGCTTTAAGGCGTTTCATTGGCGACGTGGCCTATGCTCAGTGATCTACAGTGACAATACAACTAATGTCGATTCGTTCACAGATTTAGGCGTTCTATTTGACTATAGATTACGTTTTAACTTGCACATTGAGCTCTCGTTAAGCAAAGCTAGGTCCACGCTTGGTTTTATAAAAAGGTGGTCCAAAGAGCTTGATGATCCCTACATTACGAAAAGGCTGTACATGTGTTTGGTTAGACCCATACTCGAGTATGCCTCAGTTGTGTGGTCTCCTTCATATAGGTGCTACGTAGATTCAATCGAATCTGCTCAAAAGCAATTCTTGCTGTTTGCCCTTAGAAATTTGGATTGGGATCCGGTTGCCTCTCTTCCTCCGTATGAAAATAGGTTGCTTCTGCTGTCCCTACCGTCTTTTGAGAAACGTAGATTTGTTCTTGGCGGTTCCTTTCTAATTAAAGTAATAAATGGTGCTATTGACTCGCCTTCATTACTTGGTGAAATAAGCTTTAATGTCCCTAACCGCTTCTCCAGGCACTTTATCTTGGTTAAGCTTAGTTAGTGTAAGTTTAATTATGAGCTGTTCAATCCGCTCAGAGTCGTTTGCAAGAACCTAAACGACGTCTACCACTTATTCTCGTTATCGGACTCTTTAAAGTCCATTAAAGCAACATTGCTTAATACGCGTGATTTACCTATGTCGTATTTAAATTAGTTTTTATCCTAAAAAATCGTTACGTTTCGAAAATGAATTATTGACAATTTATTATCGGAAGCCAGGCTTATGCATGTTTGCGATGGTTTAGGGGTTCATTTGCAATTTGGTCCTGTACCGGTTGTAAGTGTGTCCCTATGCTGATAGTGTAGATGCTTTTTTTTCTTTTTTCTTTTTCTTTTTCTTTTTTTTTCTTGTTATTTGTTTTATTATACTTATACTAAATTTTATTATTAATTAATATAAGTTTAGCATTAAGAGCCAATTGAATCGACTGTTATTTGTTTAGTTGAGTTTCTGGTATAAGTAGAATAAATAAATATATAAATAAATAAAATAAATAAATAAACACTTATAAAAAAAAGTAAAAATGTTGTATTCGGCGGGAGCTGAATCTCACATATCGATCACATACTTGCTACATTTAAGATATCGATGTTCAAGAAATCGGTTTTTTCTCAAGGCCCCAAGACTTTATGTATTAAACGTCCACCATAATTAAATTACAAGTAACACACTTTGTCCTTTCATTTAATACCTATTTGGAAAGTATTTTTTAGAAAATATTTATCCACTAACTCGTTACGTCGACCATAATTAATTTAGAATTTAGCTTCTCGCGTTCTGCCCTCCAAATTCTTTAATTTGATGCACATATCGCCGATATTATTAAAAAAAAGTTAATCCGTTAAATCGCGGTGTCTGCCATATTCACTTTAGAATTAACATAGAATTTTAGTCAGACCGTAAATCTTTATTTGAGGACTGTGTAAAAGAGTTTTAGACATTTTGTCTTGCCTTATGATAAATAAGCATTAAATCTCAAATAAGTGAAAAAAACAAAATTTAATCACTTGTAAGTGTTTGTGGGTATGGCCGATTTTTTCCATTTTTGCACGTAAGGAGGAGAGTGTTTCGTAAAATAAATATGGAAATCATTAGTTTTCTAACTTTTGTCATTTCTGAGTAACGACCAAAAACTCATAAATTTTTGTTAAGTAATAAGAGATAGCGTTCAGTTTACGCTTCACTTCGAGCTTCTGTTTTGACCTATTTGGACCATTTTCAATACCAAGCTGGGTGTAAAAAGTTCCAATGTTTCTACCAAATTTTATTTTCGCGATCAGGAGAGTGCCAAGACCAAATACCACACCTACGATTAATTGAAGGGATATTGAGTAGACTACCAAATGTTGAATTTGTCAGAAGCTCTGACATGAAAGATGCCTTTTGGCGAACACCGTTAGGCGAACATTCGAGAGAATACACCCCAAATTATGTTTGGATAAAGTGATCCCACCTCATTTACGTCGTCAAGGTTTTGTTTATTTCCATGCTAATTATTTCAAACACCTTTAATGAGCATCTCCAAACATTGTCTGAAATTGCGTTATGTACATGAAAAGCCAATGTAAATATTAATCTTGAAAAAGGTAAGGTATGCAATAACAGGTAAAATATCTGGGAGATATTGGCCATGCCACCATTCAAACAGATCCTGACAAACTTCAAGCTGTTCGCGAATATACTTTGCCGAAATGTCTACGTCAGCGATGAAGATTCTTAGGTGTATGCAATTAGTACCGACGTTTCGTTTGCAATTTTGTATATTTGTCCAGCTCCTTGACTGATATGTTAAAGAACAAGAAGAATGTCAAATGGTCAAATGCGAGAATTTGAAAAAAACAGTTATGTTCTGCGCCGTCCAGATTTCCCCCGCCCGTTTTCTATAAAATGGGATGCAGCCAGTTCCGGCTGTCCTGTTCGTCCGTTGACATACATTCTACTGTATTTACTTTCGTAGGCATATACATATTGATCTGTATATTTTGTTACAAACCCTTATTTATGAAGTATTATTTGCTATCGTTATCATGTTCAATTTTTCTTGCTATGTATGTATTAACGGCTACACATTGTAATATATTTATGTTTGATACCTATCCACATTTTCCATACATGAATGAAGATACATTTTAGTGAGAAGCGATAAGCATGTGCTAATATATATATAAGTAAGCATTATAGCGTATTGTAACATACATTGTATAATGTGTGCTAGCTTGTAACGAGCATTGACAAAGCATAAGCGTAATGAGTCAGCGATAGCTAAATCTAAGCATTTACTTGACATGGAGATGCGAGGTAGTTTTATTTATAAGCAAAGGAAGTAAGTTACGAGAAATGTCGTTAAAGAATGAATATCGTAGAAATTATGTTTTCCTTCACATCTTATCAATTCCTTAATTAAATGGGCTCGATTATCCTTGCACTTAGTCAAACCGCTTCCTTGTATTTAGCCAAATCACTGGACTTTATAGCCCTAATGAATAATTTCCTTGCATGGGGAGTGAGCTTTTGGAGCCTACGATTCCACTAAGGCGCGTCGCTTGTAGACTTTCTGTCCTTAAAGGTGCTTTTCTTAAACATCGTGCGCTTCAGTACTCCGTTCGTTAAACTGTACTTAGGTGACGGTGCTCCCTGAGTGTAGAAGGCCCGGTCTTTCTTTCCGTTTGATCCAAGCCATGACGAGTTAGCGTCCGTCGGGTTGCCAAACAGAACCTGTGGTGGAGATGCCAAACTGGAGTTTTTTCAGCCTTGTGGTCCTCATTGGCCTTTTTAGATACTTACCATTACTTGGACAGAGCACGATGGGTCTTCCGTGTCGTCTGTGCGGGCGCAGAAGTTGTCTCAGGAAGTTTATCCTTCCCTTCGGTCTCTTATTTGCACCTCCAAGTGATTCGAGCTGACAACCATCGAGAATGCCTTCCTTCCGATGTTGTCGGTACCCTCAGACATAACAACATCATCAATTTCCTCTGCGAGTTCGAACGTTGCGTCCCCTTGAGAATTTGATTTTGTTGATACTTTTTCTACTTCTTTCTCCGTACATATGTCTGAAAGCTTAGGGAAAGTAGTTAGTCGAGACAGAGCCCTTGTATCTCGGAATGTTAATATTGCTTCCGTAGAGGTCGCCAGATAGCTTCCGAAGACACACTCACGTAGTGCCATTCGACTCTGAGCAGGGTACGTATGACACTCCGGATGATAGGCTTTATCAATCCGGGAAGGATATATCACTAGTGCTGCGAATGACGGTTTGGATGGATGTTATGCTAGTGCAAAACCCTAAGACAGTTGCATTCCCCTTCATCCACGAGGTATTCGGCCCGTCGTTCGGCGCTCAATACTTCACTTGAAGAGAAACGGAAGATGCCCCAGATCTCGCCACCTTCAGCTTGTAATTATATGCATTATAATATTTTACTTTTAGTTGTATCAACAGAATTAGTAAACTGATCAAACCGGTAATAATTCGTGTTATAAAGCCTAACGGACAAAACAGGAGATAATTAGTGCGATAATGCGATAGTCTGAAGAGAGGGTAGCGTCCTGAAGACCTTCTCGGAACGTTCAGGTCGACAAACCTAAAAAGGAAACAAAGGGAAAGCTAGTTCCGAATCAGTTTTACTATAAAAATCGCCCCGATCATTTCCTGTCTCCTAAGCAGTGACGGCAAACTTATCAGGTTACGTCTATTTTCGTATGGCGTAAGATATATAGTGAATTCCCATTGCAAATCGCGTAAAGCAAAGAGAAGAAAATTTTTATGAACAGACTCTACTCAAACGGTCTTGAACAACGACAGAATGTTCCAAAATTGGACGAACAAGCGCAGTGTCTCGACGTCTGCAGATATAAGGGTTATTCAATTTTTTAGTACATCTCTTACCAAAACCTTACAACTTAGTCTTGTTAACGGAAAAGCCAATATAAAGACTAATCTTCAGTTTGGAATCAAAAATACAAATTCAAATTTTTAAACCAAGATATATTATAATTAAGCATATTTGTGTTTCGTTTTATATACAGCAACTCTGAACTCATATAATAACACTTATAACGCTATTATTTTGTTAGCAGCTCCAATCTATAACATTTAGTACTTAGAAGATTAAAATTAGATCAAAGTTCTATTGCAATGTTCAATGAGTTTCTTTTCATGAGTGAGTAACCTCGATAAGAAACGATTTCCCAAAAACTACTTATTGAGGGAATAAACGTTTGTGCGTTCCTTGAAAGACGTAAAAAGTTAAATCTTTGCGCTTAAAACTGCGCTGTATCACTGTTGATTATTTCTTACAACCAGGAAATTTTTAAAAGAATTTTTTAAGAAGTAATTGATATGCGTCGATATCCATATTGATCAAAGATAGAATTATGATGTCTTACGCCAAATGCAAACGTAGTAATCTTATTCACCATCAGTTTAATTCTATGAACATTTAGTAATTTAGCAATTGTATACAAATATACTTTCATACAATAATATATTTGTGACACCATCAAGGCATGGGCGACTTTATACTTTATGTGATAGGACAAATAGTGTGAATAATCAAGTTTTCCGTTAACAATAAGTTCCAAAATTTTTAATAAGTCCACAGCTTCTAACTCACTTCCTCCCAATATAATTCTATACCCTGTTTGCCGAGCATTCAATACGTGGAACTGTGCGATATGTTGCGACATTTGAGATATTATAACATGCTTAAATACTTTAGCGAATATAGGTAAGATCCACATGGATCTCAGTTTTTCGGTATTGAATCGGACACGAGTTTTAGTTATTGGAATGACTTCTGCGAGCTTTCAGTTGTCTGAAAAACCAGAGGTTGTTGCAATGCTATTAAGTAGATGTAATACATACAATTATTAGAGGAAAAACTATATTTAAAAATTGTAACGGTATTTTATTAACATCGTAAGCTTTTGCTTTAATGTTACCAAGCGCGGTATCGTTAATACGTGCAAACGAGAACGTGTTATGGGATCTCACAGAGGGCATATTTTCAGGTAAATTATCAGAGCTAAAATTGAAACCCTCTATGAAATAGTTATTTATATGGTCAACATCTAATTCGACATTGTCGTTGACTGAGCTACTATTGCTAGCTGTTCTTAAATGCTTACACATACCCTTGGCGTGAACGTTATTGAACATTCTACCAGAGTGTTTTTTTTAATTCTCCGTGTAGTTCTTTTTGCCTTTTTCCTATATCTGCAAAACACATTCCATTTATCAGAAGTAGGGTCTTTAACATAAGCTTTATATACATTTCGCTAAGATATCTTGCATATATTACATCTCGAAATTTTATCCACTCCGTTGATTTCCGTTTAATTTTAAATCAAAACGAGGGAACTAGGCAAAACATTTTGCTTATCAAATTTTCCCGTGTGAGATTTTGCCAATTTCCGTTGTTAGAATTATAAAGAGAGGTGGGATCATCCGCAAGTGCACAAGCATTCAATTCACGAATATCCACCAATGAGGAACCCTGGATTCAATATAGTCGCAATTGAAAGGAACCATATATAAATGCATGGTGGGATGATAAAAATGGATATTGAAATTGATTCATAGTGTGCAAAGTAGTTTGATCAGATTTAAGGAAATAATTAAAGAAGGATTTTATTACATTTCTGAAAATATATTTATAGAATATTATGTCGCACAGAAATAAATGGATTAAATAAGGAGCGCATTCTCAGCTCTTTTACCGGACCCTCTCACTACAATTATGTTATTTTATCCCAATATCACCACCCATCGATCCAAAAATGTCAACGTTCATTCCTATTCAGCTCAATAAAAATCATATCGCATTCTCCATAATGTGAGTCTATCGCAATAATTCCATGATGTCCCATCTGGCACATCAGAGTTTACTCAAGTCTCAGTTACTGCAATAACACAAAAATTTATGAAGTTTGCAAACTTGTCGAACTTTACTGACCATGCCATAGGTTTTTGGCTTTGAAGAATTTTCAAGGACAAATTTCTTGGACGCATATTAGCCTATCTTTTATCGCCGGCAACCGCGCACAGGTTGACATTAACGGATGATATGTTTCTATCTTAAACATTGAAGCCGCGTTAACAAAACAAAAAAAATCGAAGTGACGTTATTTTTCGACATAAATTGTATCCCTTGAAATAAAGAAAAAAATGAAAAATTTAGAACAAAAGAAAAAAGAATACGAATCTCAAAAATTATCCCATATAGTAGCGTTTTACCAAGGAATCTACTAAGTCTATACAGAGAAGAAGAGTGTCACATACATAATACAGAGAATCCAAAAGTCAGTGGCATATCTGGTTCAATATTCAGCACATTTCGGGGAACTCACTCAACGAGCTAAAGAGCAGTATCTTAATGGGGGCACCATTATCGTGCGAATGTGCAAATTGAGGAGTTACAAGAATTGTTGGTAGATTGAATATACATCCAATGTAGTCTTGATTCCATCATGATTTTGCATGATTTTCATTGCAAAATTTGTAACCAATAATCCGCTTTTCCCTTTTTGATTTGCGACAGGGATAAGGAAGTTTACTGGCTCTGGGTACAAAGTAATCATTTAAAAAACTTCTTCTGTGAATATCAGTCCTTTTGTGATCTTCCTTCACATCTTTTAATTTTAAGGAGAGAGTTGCGTAATATTTTTCCATTATTAACTTGGTTTTAGCAACCGAAGTTGGTTATAAACATCTCCTTTTTGTTTTTTATGTCCCATGCCTTAATCCTACCGTTGTTGAGTTTAATATAGTTCCTTTGTTGTCTTTTTTTTTTTGTCTCCCCTCACCGTCTTCTTCTTCTTGTCGATGAATAATTTTAGTTCATTTGCGTCTCACTGACTCATAGTTTTTCCAAGAGACATTTAAGTTAGTAAAATTTCTTCTTAGCGTAAAATTTTGTTAAAATATTTTTAACGAATTCTCTTATTTTGCATAAGTTTTACCATCGCGAACAAATTTTACTTATATTACGCTAAAGATGTCATTTTCACAAATTACATGACGTACTGTTGATAGAATACTAATCATTCACAGATGATAAATCGCATTGCAGCCCATCAGCGTCAAACACTGAATTAACAGAAGTATAAATTTTCACATTACACGCAGACATAAAAATTTAAAAAAATCGGAAACACGAAGGAAAATCATTAGTGTACAAAATAAATAACATAGAGTTCAAATGAATAAATGAATATACAAGAAAGGGAGAAAGATATAATTATAAAATCCATAAAAGAAATTACTGTTCGATGTTTTAACGAGAAACCTGCTAAAAGAGCTAAGCGAAGAGAGTTGTACAAGAGGATTCATTAGGTATTAATAAGAACAATCTGAAGGTCCTGTTATGCCGCAGGAAATAAGTAGGTTAAATTAAAATGTATTATATTGTAATTTATATAAAGTATTTATTATATTGTAATTAATTTATATTATACTGATAAACCCTGAGCGCATCTAATTTAATTTTTTCAAGTCTAGCTAAATTTCGTTTCCAATATAGACTTTCACCCCATAAATTTGTTTAACAATTTTTTTTTATAATTGGAATGAAAAAATGAATTGAAGCTTTTTCTGTACACGGAGTCTACCATTGATAATCAAGGGCCGTCGGAGAGTGTGGGTAAAAGATGGCCCAGTCAGGCCGTAAGGTGTGTAGGTTTCGTTCGTTGGATGGTGCTTATATGGGTTAAAAGACATGTATTTCTTTGTTTATAATAATCTGTAGTGTGCTTACGGTATAAAATTTTAAAGCTCCCCATTTCTCCCGAAATATCTGGCTCATTAATGGCATGTACATCTACCAATCCTCTCAAATTAGCATCGAAGTGAAGCGCGAACGTCAATAAAATTTAAAGTTCTATTTAGACAGACGTGACAATATACGGATTTTCAAAAGTGTTACATTCTATTTAAACATATAAAAACATAAAACCGGCTCTGACCAAAGTTTTTTAATATAAATTTGTCCTCCACTTTCAAAGAATAATTAATAATCTGCTTTAAATTGCGAGAATGTGGATCCTCATAATACGGATACGTATTATGGTACGTGTCTTTCAAGACGCATTTCTGATCACAAAGCTGGTTTGAATCCTCACAGTCACAGTTTTAGTCCTATTTGTTTTTTAATCAAGGTGAATTTGCAATGTTGTTAAATTCCAAGGGCGACATCTCGCATGTTCACCACCATTAAAATGTTTACACCTCCATGCTTTAATTTATTGTCATAAAAAGTGAATGAGATAAAATTTATCTTCCACCTTTCACTTCCGTAAAAGGAAGAACTAACCTATATTTGCAAAAAAGTGAAAAAAGAAAATATAATCACGTATAACTTAGGCGGATATTACCGATCTTTTCCATTTCTGCACTTGAATAGTTTCTGAGCAGGCAGGAATTATTTAGTGGATTTAGAATTTCACGTTGATCTAGAATATGTGGGGTTGTTGGCGTCTTTGAAATTTCCTTGTGGCTGTTGAAAAGAATATGACAAAATAAGTAAACACCGATTATTTGATGGCGGGGATAATACAAAAAGGAGGAATGATGGAAATTCGTAAATTCTTACATGCTATAATATTGAATAAACGTGACGTTTTCTACTTTTGTAGAGGCGTTCTCAGCTTATCTGCAATTGTAAGCGTCTTCTTTGGCGAGTTTTTAAATTCTCATGTATCTTAATTTTTGGGAACGGGACATCGCACAGATTTACAAATAGAGGAAGGGATATGTTTAAATCGGCTGAAAACTTGATACCGATGAAAAATATACAGTTTCAAAAGACCTGTGATGCTACTTTCTGGATGCCGCAAACGTATTGACAAAAATAATATATACGTCTAAGGCAAAACCACACTCTCACTCAACATATTGCAACATCAAACCGTCCTATTACAATTTTCACGTATTTTGTCAACGACATAGCTCCTTTGCGGTAGAGCGTTGCTGTGTATACGACCTGACAGAATGACAAAAATTAAAATTAAAATAAGATACAAAAAAAAGAAGGACCCACGAGTTAAGTCCGGCTATAAGGCTTGTTGTCTGTACTGTTCGCTGTTCGTTGGTCACTTCCTAGTCCGTCAGTGCACTTTCCCTGTCCCCTTACCCCCGCTCGCATGCATACTCACCAATACTCCGCCCCAGCGTTAGGATATATCGCTTAACCAAGCATTATCCTTTCCTTTTTTTAAAAATATAAATATAATATTCATTTTTTTCTTATAAGTTTAAATTGCTTTTATTACATGAATTTTCCTTATTAATTATTTTAAACTATATGTCGTAATAAAAGGAAAAATTTTGCAACGAGTATAGTATACAGTATATACATATCAAATGTGTACTATTTGTTTTTGTATTTTGTTTTAATAAAAATGCGTACGCTGACGCTGTACTAAAGATTTATTTTTTATGCCATATAAACGTGAGTTCCTCTCGCGGTCTTCTTTCATATTTTTTTTCGCTAAGCTGCTGATATATTTTTGTCGTCGCTCGGCCTTTGTGACAGACTTTTCATGACCAATAATAATGAGTTTACCTGCTCGTGGATTGGAAGTAGTGGACGGTGAACCATTTCTGCTTTTCTGGTTTTATATAATTGAGATTATTATTAAATTGATGATTATTTCCTCTAATGTCTGTAACGGCCGCGAACAAACCTCGGGTAGGGTGTCTGTCGGTCTGTATCAACCGCAAGCGGCGGAATAACGGCATGCCGTTAGACAAAATCATGCGATTTTGTGGTACCGCTAATAAATCGCATGATCTTGCGGTATATGTGTTTATTTTATTCTTTTCTGTTTTCCTTACTTACAAGTACAGGCAAAAATCGTATGATTTTGCGGTACCTTTGCTTGCTTTTGCAAGTACAGGCAGAATCGTATGATTTTGCGGTACTCCTTTTTTTTTCCTTTTGCTCTTGCAAGCATAGGCAAAATCGTATGATTTTGCGGGATCTATGCTTGCTCTTGTGAGAGTAGCGGCAAGCCGTTATAGAGAGAGCAACAGGAAGAAGAAGAGGGAAATTGAGTAAAAGGGAGAAGTCTGTCTGCGTTTTAAAATTTAAGTCAGAGGGGATAGTTCTAAGTTGAGTTTAGTCTTAGGCAGGCTCTCACTGAGTGCGGTTCTTGTTATTTACAGCAGTTCTGTTAACATTTCACATGGTGCTTACCTTTTATTGTTGTGTGTTTAAGTGGTAACAACAAAATGATATAGAAAGAAATATGCTTTTAATAATTTAAAATTGGAAAAAAAGGAGGAATATAAAAGAAAATTCTATAACAGCCTTTTATTCCTAAAACGAGGAAGAAGAAAAATCAAGAGGAGTAAAGAAAAAAAAAGAATTGATAATTAAATCTCAAAAGACAAAAAAACTACATAAGGCAAACAAATAAGAAAAACGCAGTACAAAGTCAGAATATCGTGCGTTTTTAATTCTTAAGCGGTAAAATTGCCTTCAACAATAACGGAGTGAAGAGTTGAGTGTGCTAGTAGAATGCACCAAGCAAAGCGCATCGCATTCGTGTATGAATATATTATTTTTGAGTATCATTGACGTTCATAGAAACATATTGGTGTCTAAATTGTGTAAAAGAATATATAACCCACCAACCCTGTATAACATAAAAAAAAGGCAAGAAAAAAAAGAAGAAAAAAGGAATTTCTTTTTGCATGCGTGCTTTTGGAACAAAAAAAAAAAATAAATAAATAATAGGAAAAAAAGGAAAAAATATATTTATATACATATTGTGAGGTGGTTACTACCATTTAGCCATCACGAAAAAGACTGTGTCACCTAATTCAATTATTTGTACAGAAATTCTACGATTGTAAAACTTGGCTGTAATGTAAGAATAATACAAACAAAAAAAAAAAGTAAATAAAGGAAAAACAAGGCGTTTTAGCTGAACAATGTTTTATAACAAAAAAAAAATAGAAAAGCGTTTCTATACGAAAGAAGAAAGGATAGATAGGAGAAGAATAATTTTCCGGTAACCTATGAATTGCGTGCACCCACATGCGCCTACATCCCAGCTTCCTACTTCCTTGCCGTGGACAGGAGCCGCCGAAGGAGACAGCCACGACATCGCGAGAGGATTGTATTGTAAGTTACTTTAGTTATTTACTCCCCTGTTGTTTGTGTCCCCGATGAGTAGGTAAGCGCTACAGCTACCACCGCTGTAGCTGAGCGGAGAAAGGGGGTGTGGATATGTAGGGCCGACGCCAGACGACGACCGACTGACTCACCGTGGACAGACGGACAGCAGACAACCGACGGGACTTTTCCTTTTAGTTTATTTTTATTTTCTTTGTCAGGAAGCTCCGAGAGCCAAACCCCAGGTCAAAAAAAAAAAAGAAGAAAAAAAATATATATATATATTTATATGCTCTACCGGCCGAAAGGGGCTAAGACCGTGACATGTCATATCTTTAATTTCGGTATTAATTAAGTTTTTGTTAAATTTCCCTTTTTTTATTTCAGCTGCTTTCAATTGCTTACATTTTTGTCGCTTTCGATTTCTTCAAGATTTGTTTATAAAATAAAATGTTTGAATCCTTCTGATAATCATTCATATCTATGAGCTCGCGTCGTTTTTGCAAAATTTGTCTAGCACTTACTTCCGAATATTAATAATAAATAAGGAAGAATTTAAATAAAACTTATTTCAATCGAATCAGTTTATTTCATATTATGATACAATATATTTGTTATACTTTACTATTTTTCTTAATGTTATTTTTATATACCATTTCTTTTTTCTCCTTTTTTTTGTTTTTATTAAACAGACATCATTATACCAATAAAATAGTAGTAGTTGTATTATTAAATCCGAGGAATTTTAATTAATTAATTAACTTTCTAATTTGAAAGCAGGTGAAATGTATTAATGATTTCATTTTGCTACTATTTATTTAGCAAATTTATAAAATTTGATGAAATTTTTAATACACAACGTGGCCACAAAAAGGTTATTCAGTCTCATGTTTTAATTTCCATAGCTTATGTCTATGATGTAGGCAGTCGTTTGCCAATTTGGGTTAATATGTTAATGCTAACATTTTTATAATAATTTCTTTTTTGCTCTTTTCTAACATTTTAATATTAATAATTATCTTCTTCACGAATATAATTTTTTCATTCCAAACTCTTTTTCCGTAATTTTCTGTTCTTTACATCAATAATTTTTTTTGGTTTATTTATTTCTTATTTTCTTTTGCTTTCTACCCTCAACCAACACGCTCCGTTCTTCACAGCACCACAACTCAAACTCTATTTTACTCCTCAACTCACCGCACAAAGCAGCAAAACCAGAACTGTCCCTCTTCTGTTTCTGTTGCTCGTGCGTGTGACAAAGTACTACGCCAAATCTGTTCAGAACTTCAGAAACAAACAAAAACTAATATATTCAAAATACACAGACGGACTCTTTTCACGGGTTTCTCTTGCATAATAGAGTGATTTAGCAATAGAGACCATCACGACTATGAATTTTTCTTTTTTTCTTCTTTCCCGTTTTTTTTTCTTTGACTAACGGCATGCCGTTATTACGGTCTTACCTAGTTTACTGTGATAGAGTATTGATCAAAACAGGCCGACGGAACCCCTACGCTACAACTGTACGCGGACATTACAGTTTACACAACCGATTTTTAAATTAAGTTCATATCATTGACTTGTGATTTTTTGGATAGCCTTGTTTATAATTCTTAGGATAAATATTTACAAACTATTTACAAAAACTTATATTTAGGACGATTCTTTTGGTCTTGCGAAGATTATCTGGCAGCATTTTGCGAAAAGTATTGCTTCAATCTTCATTTACAACCTAAAATCCATTCTGAGTTCTTAGGGAAATTAACTCTTTGCTTCTTGATTTCCAAGCGAGTCGCGTACCAGATCCATGGCTTGTGTTAAAATTGTGCTAATTCTTTTGTAAATCAATTGTGTAAAAGCCTTTATTATGCACAAATTTATAAATATATATTAATAGTTGTAACGAGTCTTCTTGGGCAGGGTGGAAAATCAGCCACTCCAAGGTTCGTTGCAAGAAAATTTATATGAATCCGGACCTTCGGGGATGTTCTTATATATTCTTTTATTGGTATGCAAGATTACAAGTGGTTTTGTAGAGGGTTGGCAAAGAACCAGCGACGAACGATTTGACGCACACGCGGCTAGAGGTTTTCCTTTTCTCGTACTATCTTAGGCGGTTATGGCTCAATTGAAGCGTTTATGACCGGTTTGATGCACACGTGGTTGGAGATTTATCCTTGTACTATCGCGGTTTACTTAGGCGGCTATGATACAATTGAAGCGTTCATGACCGGTTTGATGCACACGTGGTTGGAGATCGCGGTTTACTACAAAAAAACAAACGGATGCGTTGCTCGTGTCATAGCTTCCTTGGCTCTCTGGGCAAACGGTTTGTCTCTGGTTGGTCATTCGTCTGTAAAAAAAGATGTTCCCCAGTCCTTCAGGGATGACGACTAACAGCTAGCCAGTACATCCCCTTTCTGTAGAGTCAGTAGTCCTAAAAAGTCCTTCAGGGATGACGACTAACAGCTAGCCAGTACATCCCCTATCTGTAGAGTCAATAGTGCTAAAGAGTCCTTCAGGGATGACGACTAACAGGTAGCCAGTACATCCCCTATCCGTAGAGTCATAAAAAAAAGATCAAATTGTCAAATTGTCCGTGCACACTTACCTTAGGTGGCTATGACACAAATTGAAAGATTCCGTGTGATGAGCCGCCCTTTTATAGCTGAAGTCTCGCTCGCTTGTTTCATTGCAACGTGTCCTCGGCTATATGCATTTACATGTGTATTGTGGTATTATACCTATACCTATGCTTAATTTAGGTTGTTTGCTGTCTCAACCTTAGTTACGACTTGCATGACATGCTTATACATAACTTAATGCCAACTAACGTCTATCTTATTCCATGTATTATTATTATTATTATTATTTTAATTTTAGACTAATGAATTGAATTCTTAGACTAAAAAAAAGACATTGAGCACTAGCAACACAGGCTATCGGCTCTAATTTAAATAAATGGATATTAGATAATAAGCTTAGTAGTATTAGTAAAGTCAAATACTAAAAATCCAAACAGAAAATTACTGTAGCATGGGCGAAGCGCGACGCACATACCGGGAAAGAAATTCATCTGTAGCCCATGGAATTGGCAAAAGTAATACCTACGCTGCTGTTGCCTCGCAAATCGACCCTAGTAAGACTTTAACTCCAACTGCTTCCAATGAAAAACCTGTTCCACCATTAACCTAAAATTATATTGCGAAACCAGTTACATCACCCGCCAAAGGTAATATTGAAAAAACCAAAGCAACTGCAAATATTGAAAAAATTAAAACAACGACACATATGCTAAAATCTATTATACCAAATTCTCCAGAATCTCCAGCTCTCAACTTTACTCAACAAATCACAAGTGGTAATGAATCCATTCTTTCATCCATTAATCAATCTTCCATTTTAAATTATTCACGTGCGCTAATTCGTTCAAATGTACCAAATCCCCTAAGTACAGATTATTCTGCTGGTAAGAATAAATCATTCACGAAAAATTCCTATAGCGACCTTCTCGACGGAGACGCTGACATGTCAGCTTAACCCTCCCTCTACTCTGCTTATATGTCATTACAATTAAATAAAGTTTTTAAAATTCTACAATGGAACATTAAGGGACTTATTAATAATTTTGATGAACTTCGTACACTCATAAGCAATTTTAATCCAACCTTTTTATCACTTCAAGAAACCCATTGTACAAGCTCTTTTAATCCTATTCCACCCAAAGCATGTACTGGATACTTCACGAATGTTGATCAAAATTCATATTCCAAACAAGGAGTAGGTGTTTTTATAAAATCAAGTATACCTCACAAACGCATAAATTTAAGCTCAAATATACAAGCCGTAGCGATACAAATAATCTTAAATATAAAATTTACAGTGCTTTCGCTCTATATTCCACCTTCGCAATCGTTTTCTCAGCAAGAACTCTACAGTTTATTCTCCGTACTTTCCCCCCCATTAATTATATGCGGCGATTTCAACAGCTGGAATACCATCTGGGGCTCAACAGTGAACAACACTCGCGGTACTGTTTTAGAAAAGGCCTTTTTTCAAAGCAATCTTTGCGTTTTAAATGATGGAAAACCAACGCACTTCTCAACTCATCATACTTTTTCACATATTGATTTAACATGTTGCTCTCCCTCACTTCTTCCTTTGGTTTCCTGGTCTATTTCTGATGATATACATAATAGTGATCACTTTCCAATCATAATCGATCTTAAACTTTCAACGTCCTCTGCTACTCCAACAAAACAGGCCAAATTCCTCCTATATAAAGCGGAATGGATTTATTACTTCAAACAGGCCGAGTCATTTCTGAATTCGAAGCCATTTAACGGGAACTGCAACCATGATGCTGCTATTATGACTAAAGCGATTCGCACGACTGCTCATCTTTCTATTCCTCAATCCAACAGCTCTTTTAAACGAGCTAGGGTTCTTTGGTGGAACAACACGCTTTCGTTTTTGAGGAAAAATAAAATGGATCTATGGCACCGCTTTAAGAGATGTCCTGATCAGAATCACTTGTTATTATACAAAAAGGCCAATGCTCTATTCAAGAAGGAATTACGGAAATCAAAGGCACTTAGTTTCGAACTTTTCTCGAGACGAATTCACAGAAATACGTCAATGAAAGTTGTCTGGAACAAAATCAACAGACTTAATGGGACTTCAAACCTGAACGAAATTTCTGCCATCTGTACTCCCAATAGAACTTTAACTGACGCAGATGAGATTTCTAATTACTTTGGAAAAGTGTGGTGTGAATATTCCTCTGACAGCAACTTCTCCAGTGCTTTCATCGAAAATAAAAGGACTCCAATATCTCTTTCAAATAATGTCGATAGATGTGCCATGTTCCTGGAAAATTGCGTATCTACCTCAGAACTTGGAAGTTGTCTCTCCAATTTGAAGGCGAAGACACCTGGTCTAGACCGCATCTCATACCAAATGATCAGTGCTATGTCTAAGTCTAGTGAAAAGAAATTACTGGACCTATATAATACGGTATTTATGACTGGCCATATACCCTACATGTGGAAACTGGCAACAGTTGTTCCAATTCCAAAGTCAAAAAATGTCTCCATCGCATCAGATTATCGCCCAATTTCTCTTTTATCTTGCCTCTCTAAGGTATTAGAAAAGATTATGGCATCTAGATTATCTTGGTTTCTTGAGTCCAAGAACCTGATAACAAAGCAACCGGTTGGTTTCAAGCGGGGTAGAAGGTGCATCGACGCTCTGTTACATATTGATTATTTCACAAGCAAAGCAATTTCCGAACGAAATCACGTAACAATTCTCTCAATTGATTTCGAAAAAGCATTTGACAGAGTTGGTCTTCATGTTATCTTAAGACTCTTGAAATCATGGAATGTCGGACCGAAATTCTTCAACTATATCAAATCATTCATGTCGCATCGGCGGTTCAAAGTTAGAATCAACAATCATCTTTCTGATTCCTTTCCGCTAAAGAATGGCATTCCGCAAGGATCACCTCTCTCTGTCAAGCTTTTCCAGATCGCTTTCAACGAAATTAGCAAAATTCTTTGCCGTGTACCAAGAGTGGAACATTGTCTCTACGCGGACGATGTATACATTTTTACAAAAGAAAAAGACAACACGAAAGCAATCAACATCCTCGAATCTATTGCATGTGAGATCTCCACATGGGCAAACTCGTCAGGAGCTAAAATTTCTATACAAAACTCAAAAAATATGCACATTTGTCGAAAACAAATGTGCGATGCAGGAAATCTACTGGTGAATATTAACGACTTACCAATACTAAATGTGCAGACGCTCCATGTTCTCGGGCTCACCTTTTCCAACAATTATCGTTGGAAAGCACACTGTCTTCGGTAAAAGACTCTCTTTTAACAAGGGTAAATTTCATACAGTACGTTGCTTGGAGAAGCCATGCGCATATTAACACTATTGCTTATCTTACGAAAATGCTTGTGTTAAGCAAGATTGACTATGCTTTGCTAATTTATGGCAATAGCTGCAAATCTAATATCAACATCCTTAAACCGGTCTATCACCAAGCCGTCATAGCAAGTTGTTATGCTTTTCGGACGACGCCCATAAATAATATTATAACTGAAACTGGTCTCCCAACTTTAGAAAATAGACTGTTTGAGTTAAAAGCTAAAATAGTCCGTAAGCTTCTTAATTCAAACAAATCCATTCTCGGTGATGACGTAAGAAAGATTATTATTGGGAAGAAAATTCCAAAGTCACCATCTGCAATTGACCATTGTTTGTGCATCGCAAAGGAAGTGAACATTCCCTTAAAAATTTCCCGCTCTTTTGGTGTT
>NW_023998465.1:917426-920890 GCF_014805625.2 Glossina fuscipes | reverse complement strand
AACCCTTTGAACATTCTACAATCAGCTTCAGAACAGAATATCAATTCTTTACATTACTTCACTAATACTACTAAGCTCATTATCTAATGTACATTTTATTATTTTTTTTTTTAGAGCCGATAGCCTGTGTTGCTAGTGCTCAATGTTTTTTTTTTAGTCTAAAAATTCTTTTCATTAGTCCAAAATTAAAATAATAATAATAATAATAAATAATAATAATAGAACCAATTAAATTTGATTTTTTGTTTTTACACAACAAGGTTAAGAGCTGATAACGTAGATCAGCGATTTAATATTTTTATTAAGATTTATTTTAATTACTATGAATTGTAGGATAAATTATACTACATTATACATATTGAATGCGAAATATTATATATTTTGGCATTCTTAGTAAAAATGCCAATGTTTTCAGTTCATTTATAATTACCAAAAGCTCATGTAGAAGCCCTTGTTTCTGGATCAACAGTTTTAGCTGGAATTATATTGAAATTAGGAGGTTATGATTTATTACGCGTAATAAGTTTTATTCAATTTATAGGATTAAAATACAATTACATTTGAATTTATTTTCAGATTAAAATTTGGAAATTTAGAATATGTATGTGTTTCATTTTAAGAGTAACAAGCAAAAAACACGGAAAACAAAGACGCTCACAGTTTCGTTGCGTAGGCTTGTGGGTATTGTATGCGTATCCTTTGACTGGTTTGGATTATTTATTTTATTTCCTTTGCAAATTTGTAGCGGTGTCTTCATTTTTGCGAACGAGAGAATGTTAACCGCAGATACTACATGATTGGACGGACGGGCGGGTGGGTTCCGAATTTGTATCTAACCAATAATTTTATGAGGATTTTGAAACAGAATTTTTCATATTTTTACACAATTGCAGAAATTTTTGTTTTAAACGAAATAGACTTAGATATATTCACCATTTTAAGTGAAGAGAACCTTATAGAGTTGGGCATAGCTGCTTTTGGAGCCCGCAAAAAACTTTTGGTGGCCATACCATCCCTCCAGATCCATGAAGCTGCTAATTCCGTCATAGCATCCACTTTGTCTAACAATTCTTCACCACGTTTTTCGGGATGTGCTGCGCCAGGCTAGTGGTAGAAGCGAATTTTCTCTTATTTCTTTTCTTAGACTGTTTTCAGAGAACACGAAGAGAAAAATATATTTTTTTTATTTTCAACTTCATACTTTCTAACGATCCACTAGATATTGAAGGACTTGTACTCGTCGCTGTATATAAAACAAAATGATTTTCAAAATCAGTTTACGAGGAAAATTCTTAGATGTTTTGATTGAATTGAAAAACGTTTCTGAGAAAGTCTATACAAAGTGGTTTTGCCATTAATTTGCCACTAATGCTTCTTATACGAAATAGATATCCTTTCTTCACTGTAATAGATATTTTTTTTTTAAGAAAATCTAAAATTTTCTTGAGTATTGCAATGAACTTGAAAATTGAATATTATACGAAATTTGTTAATAAAATATGAATTTGTTTAATGAGTATTAATTTAATAACATTTTTGTAACAAACGCTATCAGAGATACACGATAATTACGGGTAGTATAAATATGATATGAGTTCTTTAGTCTACGCATTTTTGTCATAATAAAAGACGCAAACTTAGATAAGAAGCTGCAGTTCGTATACCTAAAAATCGTCGTGGCGGATTTGCCTTTGCAGTAATGGATGACCTGGAACTCATAGAGGATTTATTTTTTGTTGGGTGGACTTCGCGACTTAAAAGCTTCCGTTTACAATAAAATTGAGGAGTTTTTCTTTGCATCCCTTGTCTCGAAATACCATAATTTATAAGCAGACATAGTGTAATAAAGTTGATATGGTATGATGTGTTTAGATTATCTGTTTAGGCCCTATGCTGCTCGGCTGCAGTACGCCAAGTCTATCCGTCTTTTATAATCCCAAAGTGTCTCGGCATAAGACGGTCACTAATCTTAATGGTTCAGGCTGTTTGAACGCCTAGTGCTATTAGCGAGTAAAACGCTTGGTTGAGTTGCTTGATGAGAACTCTGATGAGAACTGCCTTTCTTTATTTTCTTAGGCACTATTTATACTAAATTTTTAAACTAAATTATTCTTATCTTATTCTAAACAGGATTGTAATTGCTTACTAAATTATCCTTATCACACACTAGATTATTCTTATATAAACAGAATTATCACTGTTTACATGCGAAGTGAAGTGTGACATTTTATTTTATCAAAAGGGTTATGCTGAAATGGCATAATTTTGTCACACTTCAAGTGGATGCATACGATAGTATGCGATCACACTACAACAGTATGTTTTGTATTTAACCTTTTTAATTTATTTCAATTTTTTGTTCTTTTAGGTTGTTGACTGTGGCCGCCCTGAATGTGAAAAAGCTTATGCGACCACTTGTTAGAATATAAATATTGGAAATATTTATTCTCCTTTCTCCACATCAAGGGTATTAGAAATGTTCCTCCCAGAAATAAAATGGATTAAATGAACGAATTGTTTTATATTTTTACTGGGATTTATATTACTTATTTTTTAGCAAGCAAGCTTCTGACAGCAGATGCAGATACGGAAGAGTAAATTTTGCGAATAAATGACTTCCCGGCACGGTTTTGCACACCACCTTTGATGTACCGTAATGGGCGCGTTGCCAATTGTTTTAAATGGCTGGCTCCCTGGGGGCCTACACCATTATAAACTTAATTAACAACTACAATAATACACTACTACACTACACACTACTAAACTACAATAATAATAAATAATAATAATACATAATAATTTATTTATTTATTTATTTATTTTCTTTATTCCACTTATACTAGAAACTCAACTAAACAAATATCAATCGAGTTCAATTGGCTCTTAATGCAAAACTTATATTAATTAACAATAAAATTGAGTATAGGCATAATAAAACAAATAAGAAGAAAAAAAAAATTGAAAAAAGAAAAAAAAAACATGTACACTATCAGCATAGGAGCACACTTACAACCTTACAGGACCAAATTGCAAATTAACCCCTAAGCCATCGCAAACTTGCATAAGCCTGACAACCGATAATAAATTGACAATAATTCACTAAAAAATAATTCTTCAAAAGCTAGTTTAAATACGACATAGGTAAATCGCGCGTATTAAGAAATGTTGCTTTAATGGACTTTAAAGAGTCCGATAACGAGAATAAGTGGTAGACGTCATTTAGGTTCTTGCAAACGACTCTGAGCGGATTGAACATAATTAAATTTAGACTGATTAAGCTTAACCAAGATAAAGTGCCTGGAGAAGCGGTTAGGGACATTAAAGCTTATTTCACCAAGTAATGAAGGCGAGTCAATGGCACCATTTATTACTTTAATTAGAAAGGAAACGCCAAGAACAAATCTACGTTTCTCAAGAGACGGTAGGGACAGCAGAAGCAACCTATTTTCATACGGAGGAAGAGA
>NW_023998465.1:906849-907426 GCF_014805625.2 Glossina fuscipes | reverse complement strand
ATTTGGAGAAAGCCAGAGGTGACGTCCCACACGCTACGCTACGAGTAGAAGATGAGTGTCCAATAAAGCGACACTCATCAAACCTAGACTTAATGAGCTCAAACTTTTCCCACAAGGAGCCGAGATTTCTACTCAATTCCGAGAAACCATAACGGGTCTCCGTGAAAAGTTTATAAAAGTCAATGTCCCGCTGCCTACAGTCAGGACATGACCATCTTAAGCCTTTAGCCGGATCAGCGACTGCGTCAGCAGCACGGCCGAGAATACCGGCACACTTTGCATGACCAAAACGCTCGCAGAGCCAACAAGAAACGAATCTATCCGACTCCGGGCCTGATTTCGCCCGACAAGTTGTATATAAGCACTCCATGTCCTGTCAAAAAGACAGTTGTTGATTATGAAGAACAGACACACAAATTACTAAAAAAAATCCTGAACATAAAAATTTATCAACCAATTTGTGCAAAACTTCTCTGTTAGGTTGACACTGTAACGAGAGATCACTAGCAACACAAACTCCAAACCGCAAAAAAAATAACAGAAAAAAGAGAGGAAACAAAAAAAAAAAAAAAAAAAA
>NW_023998465.1:879582-906749 GCF_014805625.2 Glossina fuscipes | reverse complement strand
TCAAAGCGTAAAGGAAAAATATTTCTTTTACTTTGAATTCACTCACTTTCTTCTCAAAGTATATTATAAATTCACACACTATAAGGCAGAATAGCCACGAAATTCAACAAAAACTTAAAATATTAATTGCCGAAACAAAATATATACGACTATACCGCGCGACAGAGTTGCAAGACTTGTACGTAATAAATAAAAACCCCGCTAAATATACATAATAATGATACATAACATGCATACATAATCCATAAAAAAAACATAAATAAATAAAAATTGCTGCTATGCCAGTGTGCTGACTTATTCATAAATTTCCAATAAATTTGGGTATTACTATTGAAATGTGTGCTGGCATTGTGGATAAAAATAAGTCAAGAGGCGAAATTGCCCGTGAAGAGATATTGGAGGAGGATCTTGAAGAAGTTGATCTACAGGTACAGGAAGTCTTACAGGTAAAATCAACTAATCTTCATTATTGTGTCAAAATCAATTATATTCATATATAGATCTGGGGTGGGTACGCAAGGCTCTAAACAGATTATGTATTATTGTGAAGTGACTGACGATCAGAAAAAGTTTCTTGGCGGTGGAACTGTGGATGAGATAATTGATGTAGTCGAATATTCTGTGGAGGAAGCTCGTGAGATGGTAAATTGAAAACATAACATAACCTGGGTCATAGCTACAAATGTCCATCGGAACGAACTATTGGTGCGTCGATTAGCGAAAACTGATTGAATAAAAAGCTACCCTCGTGCTCCTTTAAGAGAAGAGTGCTTCCAAATTCAATGCATGTTTTACTAAGAAAGCTTATGCTAGGGCGATAATATGTCGCAAATATGTCGCAAATATGTCGCTGCCGTTACTAAGAGTTCTCCTATATTACAAAGAAGCGGATAACTTGTACAAACCTTCATCATTCATTCATTGTGTGCGCATAAACGACTACAGAAATAGAAGTTTTCAGCGATTCTGAAGACTTATTTTGATTGATTAATGATAACAATGATGAAAATGCTAGGAAAGCGTCAGGGACATGTCTAGTAATTAATGTTTTACTCAACAAGCGCCAAACGATTTGTTAATTAATCATTTTAAACTAAATACTTTGAATGATTCATTAATTATTCAGATTTATTTGAATTTATAAACTTTTTTTTTTTTATTCCCTAAACTTATTTATGCTCGTAACTTTAGCTTATAAGTTTATTATTATAAATATAATAAAAAGTGAAGTCTAAACAATAAAGCACAGACGTTATGAATATCGTTATGTTTTCTACTGATCCCCAAATTTAATTAATAATGACCTTTTATTTTTGTATTCACCGTTATATTCGTGTGGTTTTTGATAAAATTGGATGCTTTGTTCCTTTATATAGCGCCTTATCTTGAAACCTATTGGCATGGTATGAAAACATTTGGCAATTTTTATACAAATTATTTAAAAATAAGAAACGCTTACTTTTAGATGTTAGCAATTTTTATACAAACACATTTTCAATTATTGAGAAGTGTAAACAAATGTGGACACTTATTCTCACATGTTTCGAATTATTGCGAATCGTAGACGCTTACTTTCAGTTTGGTGACAACTTTTTATACGTTTCAGAAATTCTGAAAAATTGAAAAACACAACCCAAGTGAAACAATTGAAGGAAAGTGCGTACATTTCGTTTATTTAAAACAAATAAGAAATTCTGAAAAATTTAGAAAACTTAACAAGAACAAATAAGAAATTCTATCGATTAAAATTTTGGATTTAAAAGAAGAAAAGAAATGTATATATCCTAAATAGTTATTAATATTCATAGAACAGCAAATGTAAGCCATTAAATCGACTATTTATACATTTTTCTTAGTGAAGTGAATTTATTTCGATTTATTATTTATTACTTATTGCTTTTCTCTTTTCTTTCTTTCAGATCCATTCAAATTCCGAAAGGCAGCATTCCAAAAACAAGGAAAAACCTATTAATCTACTCATACAACTACAATAGTTTTCAACAGAACTACACCTTTACTGCGGTAAGTGCATTTATTTTCTTATTTGCTGATATCTAATTGCTCCAACACAATAAAAGGTAAAAAACTTAAATTTTGAACGTTACACAAATGATGTCCTGATTGCGTCGTATTAAAGTTGCAATTTGTTGTAGTATAGTTGCAATAGGCACGATAAAACTCTAAGACCGATTTCGATTTATCTATAAATTCATTGGACGCTTATTCTCACCTTTTTCGAATTATTGAGAATATATACGCTTATTCTCGTATGTGGCCTAATTTTTATACGCTTATTCTCGTATGTGGCCAAATTTTTATACAAATACTTGAACAATGTGATGTCCATTTACATAAACTCAATTCTTTTCGAATATCAAGAACGTAATGCATAATAAACAATTTACCAAATTTCTATTGCAACTAGCAAAATCTAGCTCCACTACCACAGAATATATATACTTTGTGGTACTATCGATACATACTCATTTCAAAAGAAAAGAAATTATAAAAATGATACATTATTATTATAAGAACATTGCAAACAAAGCAAAATTTATATATAAAATCTGTTGAATAATATATAAATACATTAATATTATAATTTATTATTATTATTATAAAATAATAATATTATAGTAAAAAAGGTATATCCTTTATATTCGTTAACAATTTTCTTTAAAATATGTCCTAATCTTAATATAAACACAGTAAGCCATTTGAAAATGGCATTCTCATGAAAATTGACTTTTCGTCAATATGAATTTACTCTATTCGAATAAGGATTTAAACTTAAGCTACATGAGTAACTACGTTAAGAAATATTCTTGAATATGATTTCTAAGTTTATTTCGCGTGTAGCGATAATATTATATGAAATGTGGAAACGCTTCTAATAGATTATCGTGATTGCTTGGTACAGACTTTCTAAATTGGCTTATTTTGCTATTTGTTATTATAACAATTACATTATGAAAATAATCTTTCGATTGGTGGATACGCATTCAGGGCAATCCAAAGAATCGAATGGATCCAGTCCCGGGGTTTTTTTAAATTGTTGCTGAGTGAAAAAGTACGCATTCGTTATGTGACGATTTTCCATGATATCGTCCTTAATTAGAAATGCAGAAGCCGAAGCGGAAAACTTCGCCGCTCGATTAATTTGGTCATTTCACAATAAAAGCGATATGACAAAGCGTTTTGATTTTACCTCCGCATATTGCGATTGTGGTGTAGTTTAGTAATTATGCTCCAGGGATTCCGGGTAGCTTTTAAAAGAAGCGTTCGTCTAAACATTTGCGATTCAAATTCTCGAAATCGTAAAATATGCCAAGACAACTCCTCCAACTATTTAGTCCAGATTCTGAGTTTGCCCTTTTCCTTGTCTCTTCTTCGTCCGTTAAAATCCTTCAAGTAAGCAAACATGCTCTTCTATCATATTCGCAAATAGTGATGAGCCAACCCATAAGGGTACTAAGTTTTCAAAAATATTTAAATTCGGAAATATTGTTCTCAATACCTTTTAATTGAGCAGAAGTGGAATGGATTTTACCAACAGACAGTCAGGATTAATACTTTATTTTCCATTTTGTAGAACGTGCAAGTGGGATTTTAATGTTCACCAAGTATTTTCATCAAAATGAAATAATTATTTGCTTCAATATATTATCAGATACCTAACACATCTACGTGCTCAAGATAATCGATATCCAATATTTGGGCCAAGGTAGTCCTTGTTGTTTATTAAATCGAAATTAAATGTCTTTATTTTTAACTATTGTTGGTCGGTACGTGAATTTATTGCCAAAATTCGTTCCTTAATTTTTGAAGGCATACAACCGTCAGCCAGTTGACGATTTAATTCTCTACATTTTAACAATTGCTCTAAATTATCTTCCAACAATTCCTTGGACTCTAGTGTAGACCGGTTTTTATGAAACGCCTATATTTATGAGATGTCTATATGGGCATATGTTAAGTGTTCTAAACGATTTTTGCTTCGTTCTTTCAGCATTGCATATAATTGCATTTTTGTAAGCGCTTTAAAGTGACAATGCAATTACTTAAGCGCACTCCCACTACCAAATCATATGGCTAAAGTCAATTAAAGATAGCATTAGCGTTTCATTGGATTTACAATATTTCTAAGTCCTCCATACCTGGCTCATGGATATTCCTCTAGAATTTCCTCCTTTAATCCTTTGTTCCTCCTCCTTTATAATATTTCATTTTGTTTTGCCTAGAACTTTGGTAAGGTAGCTTCTACCAATTCTTGTTGTACTTTCAGGTGTTCCTCCCAAAATTTTTGTTCGCGGTCATTTCTTTCTTTAATAAGTGTTGCCAGTTTTTTTACAGAATTACAAATTCCTTTTTGATGCTATTTATGTTATGCATGTGATGTATCTGTGATGTGTTATTTCACTCTAAAGCCGTATCCTTTATCTCTTGTTTCATTTTATCTATTTCTAGGGTGGTGTGCAATCGTTCTTGCATGGTATTAGTTTTTGACCAATTGTTCATCGGTTCCATAGCATCCTTGACGCACTACGAAGGATAATTAAATACTTATTAAAAATGAAAACAAAATACAAATAACATTTTACCGCTATGAGATCTTCCACGTTAATAGATGGGACACTTGGCGGAACCTTAACAGCAATTGCTCCAAATGTCGCTAAAGTTCCTTTATTAAACCTTGCCATTTTATTATAATTTTTTAAAGTGCGGCAAGATTTCACCCTTGCGGGCCTGGCATCTCTACACTATTTAAAACAAATAAAAATTATAATGGCCCAGTACATACTACACACCACCCTGGAGTGATTCGTACAATATCTTTTAAAGACAGTCTAACACGGCAAGTTATTGGAAAAGTGTTCCGATTCGAGCCGCTTTCAATAGCGCCGTTGTTTGGGTCGAAACACGCCGATGTGCCAGATTTCATCAGATCAGAACATTTCAACAATTGCTGGCTGTAAGTTAAACGTAAGAAAACTAAACAGACAGGCGAACAGACAGATGGATAGATAAGTTTAACACGATTCAAAAAGTGATTCTGAATGGATCGGGGTAATGAAAGATAGGTCAATCTCCAGTCCTCGGTGTCCGCGCTAACTAAATGTATCCCACATTTGGTGTAGGACAATAGAAATTATACTGTTTGTACAGTTTCTTATACTTACATTTTTCCAGTTTTGTTTATTTATGATGGGGCTTGTTATCGAGTTTAAATTTCCAGCCAGTTCCTCCCACAGCTTTTTCAACTGCTCTGGATTGGGTGTTTATCAACAAACGCTAAATATTCCGTTCCGGGCCAGTTGTAGACACTCATATTTTTAAACCAGTTTAAACGTGAATGCGCAAAGCAAATAATTAATAACTTGGAGCATGAAGCGAGTGCATTTACTCAAAGAGAACGAAATACCAGGCACAACGATGTACATAGATGTTCCAATATTTTATTCAAAATTGAGATTAGGAGAATGGCAGGGACTCTTGATATAGATAACGCTTTGATATGGATAACGCTGTTATTTATTTGTTTATTTATTTATTCCACTTATACAAGAAACTCAACTAAAAATTTTGACAGTCGAGTTCAATTGATTCTTAAGGTAAATCTTAAATTAATTAATATTAAAACTTCGCATAAGTACAATAAAACAAATAAGAAGGAAAAAAAAGAAGAAAGCATGTACACAACTACCATAGAGCCACACCCACAACCCCTAAACCATCGCAAACGTGCATAAGCTTGACAACCGATAATAAATAACAACAATTCATTTTCGAATCGTAACGACCTTTTAAAGTTAAGAACAAGTTTAAGTACGACATAGGTAAATTACGCGCTTGCTTTAATGGACTTTAAAGAGTCCGATAATGAGAATAAGCGATAGACATCATTTAGGTTCTTACAAACTACTCTGCGCTCATAATTATATTTACTTTGACTAAGCTTAATTAAGGTAAAGTGCCTAGACAAGCGCTTGGGGACATTAACGCTTATTTCACCAAGCAACGCAGGCGAGTCAATAGAACCATTTATTACTTTGATTACGAAGGAAACGCCAAGAACAAATGTTTTTCAAGAGACGGTAAGGACAACAGAAGCAACCTGTTTTCATAGGGGGAAAGAGAGGTAATCAGATCCCAACCCAAATCCCTAAGGGCAAACAGCAAGAATTGCTTTTGAGGTAGACCACACAACAGAGGCATACCCAAGTATAGGTCTAACCAAACAGATGTACAGCCTTTTAGTAATGTAAGGATCATCAAGCGCTTTGAACCACCTCTTTATAAAACCAAGCGCAGACCTAGCTTTGCTTAACGAGAGCTCGATATGCAAATTAAAACGGTAAATCTATGGTCAAATAGAACGCCTAAATCTAAGAACGTATCGACGCCCTCCAACTTATGCGAATCAATGAGTTACTGAGTAATGAATGACTTTCTTCTTCTTACATTTATTTAGATTTAGTTTCAGAAGATTCAAAGAGCACCATGCAACCAAATTATTCAAGTCAGTTTGAAGGTGATATGATTGCGAATCTAAAGAGCAGGAAGAACACAGTTTCACATCATCAGCGTACATTAAGATCTCACTAGAATTAATCACAGATGAGAGATCATTAATGTAGGGACTAAATAAAATGGGACCTAAGTGGCTGCCTTGAGGTACGCCAGACGTCACGGGGAATTCATCCGAGGTGATAAAGTTAAACAGAACCCTGAAGGACCTATTGTCCAGATAAGAGCTTGTCCATTTCACTAAATAGAACGGGAATTTAAAGATAAGTAAGTTAGGGTTAACCAAATCAAACTCTTTGCTTAAATCAGTGTAAATAACATCTGTGCGAGAGCCACTAGAAAAAGCCTTGAAAACATGACAGGTAAACTCTAACAAGTTGATGACCGTAGATCTTTCTTTCCGAAAGCCATGCTAGTGTGAAGAAATATACGAATTAATGGTAAATACCAAATGCTGAGTCACAATTCGTTCAAACAGCTTAGGCAAGACACTCAACATGGCTATGTCTCTGTATTTCTCAACAAGTTGTCTACTTCCACTTTTGTGAATGAGAATAAGGAAACCAAGGGAAAACACCTAAATTCAAAGACCGATTAAAAATCTTAGAGATAACACCATATAACTCCACAGCGCAAGATTTAAATACACATGATGGAATTCCATCAGGTCCTGGCGCACAACTATATTTTAGAGAGCTCAAGCCTTTAAAAACATCATCTTCAGCAATTAGGAATTGAAAACAACTTAGTTATAGGGTGTGGGTAGTTTGCGGATAAATCGGAATTAGCAGTCGAAAAGTTTCGACGGAAGTACTCAGCGAACAGATTTGAGATTTCAAGATCATCCGAGGAGTCAGACCCATTAAAAGAATTTAATTTGTAAATTAGCATTCGTTTGTATCCTTGCTCTTTAATTCTCAAAATTTGTTTGGGCAAAGACTCTGTTAATAGTTTCTTCATATGATGTCATATTCTTTGAGACGTTTGCAAAGCAAGAAAACGTACAATGCTGTGGTTTTAAGTGAATATGGACTATTGTATCAAAATAAGTGCGCAGCAGACATAATTTGCTTTCGTTTCATCGTTTATTTTAAAGAATTTATGATTTATAAATTTTATGCTTGCCAAATGCTTTAAGGCATTAAGGCATTTTTTTATTATTAACAAGTAGGAAAATTAAATTTGCTCGGGACTGGCCAAAAATTTGCATACTTTATGGATTTTATGAAGCTTGTTTCTACGCGTTATAAAGTTATTAAAAAAACATTTAAATTTTTGATGCACAATAATTTTGGATATGCCTGGTCAGTTTTTTTTCATTCTTGTGCACAAATGCTACAACATCGCCCATAGGATACGCGATCAAAGTAGTAGTTTATGAGTAATGTGCAAAAAGTCAAATTTTTTACTTCATTTAAAAAGCAAAAGTGTTCTTAGTTTACGTGGTGTTGCGGGCGAGTCTTTACAGCTATTTGGCCGATTTTCATTACCAACTTGCGTGCAAGAATTTCCAATGCTTCTGCCAATTTGAAGTCGATAGCTTTATTTTTGCGGCAAAGAGAATATTTACAACAGACATTACACCGAACAGGATTCGGCAGGATGAGTGAGTTGCCAGTCGAGATTCTTGGCTTTCTGCCACTCAGGCGGTCAATGATATAACATATATTGATTCCGTAACTCATGCGCAATATAGAAAATTGGATAAAATATGCCAAGAATAGATGTGTAAGCATATAAAATTAATAAATATATAGATAAAATAAGTGAATTAGATAAAGATAAATATTATGGTTACTACGAACATCTTTGGTCGTTTTTCGTACATACGCATTTACATGCGAATGCGAACGAAGTCTTACCAAGAAACCATTAGGCGACTCTTCGCCCACGCATATAATGACAGTGCAAGAATACAATTGGTTGCTAAATAAGATACACAAAAAGTCCCTAATAATCTCCTATTTTCAACTTTGAACAAAATGTTGGCCTATCTACGTATCTCGTTGTCTCTGATTTTCTATCATGGCCAAATTTTCTGAATTTGCCGAGAGGAATTTCTTTACTTGGTATTATTTATTCAGTTATTGCTGACACTGCTATTGTAAAATTTGGTTTTACTCTCAGAGATTAATTCAAATACTCTTTCGTTGCTATCGTTTGTCTGGCACGGTTATTTATATTTATGTTTTGCATTCTCTGAGAGGCGATTTCCTTCATTATAAACTATTCTACTTATACGCATCACCAAAGGATGACGGGTATATCCACTTTGTTAAACGTTTGCAATGCCTAGAAAAAAGCTTCAAAAACCCCACAAAGTGTACATATTTTTGATCAGCACCAAATTTTGGACGTAAAAGCAAAGCTATCGACTCAAAACTGGATAGTTTGGAAGTTCCTCCATCCAGGTTGGTATTGACAATGGGCCAAATCGGTCGAAGGACACGCCTATTATATCAAAGAAACTGAGACCGCCTCTGTTTTTTAAAAGGAGTAAAAGGTTAGTTGTTTGCTTATTACTCATAAACTATAGCATGTATAAAAATGGAAAAAATTGACATTATATAAATTCTTGGCCAGTTTCAATTTGGGAAATCACGGAAGCAGCCCATCTGTCCAACTTTATAGTATCTATCTTCCCACGTTCACAAAAAAGAAGACAATTCGTACAAATTTGAAAATGGCCCAATCGGGTAAAAAAACACGCCTACAATGCCCACAAATCTATATAACCAAAACAAAGTGTAGCTTTGCTTTTCAGCTTGTTTGCTTACAGAAACACGCTGTGAATTTTCAGAAAATTATTCTACAAGAATATCAAAAATCAGTCAGGCCAGCCAATATTGTGGAATATGCAAATTTATCTTTTTCTCTTCTTTCAATTTTGTGTCCAATGGTGAGGGGTATAGAAGATTCGGTCGTAACCGAATATCATTTTCTTACTTGTTATTTTTAACAATTGCTTACGTGAATATAAATCTAAACGTTCTTAAGATTTTTTCAGTCACCTTTTTCTCTTCAAATGAGCTATTTAGAATTTTGAACGCGACAGTTTGTAAATTTCTTGCCGCGAGAGTTTGCGCGAAATAATTTATACGTAAATATTTATAATATTAAGAAGAAAACTATTACCATACCATTAATAATTTCTTATAAAGGCTATGTGAAATTTTAATATCAAGGTATCTCTATGTTGTGATAAATCTGCATGTAAATAAAAAAAATATGTAAATAGATGTGTATTTATGTTAAAGAAAAGCTTTTTACTTTCAATATATAAATAAAAATGGGAATATATTAAAATCTATAAGCAAAAGAACGATAATACAAAAAATTAATAGTTGATATAAATAAAATAATGTGAGCGATTTATGCAAATCATATACACCATACCATAACAACGTGTAAGTTGCACTTTTGAGATGGGAAAAAATTGAAGAGGAGAAACTAGAGAAAATATTGAATTTATTTTAAGGAAAAGAAATTATGGTTTTAAAAAATTTGTTTGTTCAGAAAATTTTTGTAAAATTTTGGAATAGAAAAATGATTAATTACAGCTTTGTGTTTTTATTAGTTGAAAATCCGTATGTGTAAATATACATATGTATATTAAATTATTTAACACGAAAACCAGCTCCTGCTAAAGGAACATTTTTGAGGTTTGACGATTTAAATTAAAATGAATAAATAACACACCTAAAGACTGAAACATTTGTATATGTGCAAACTTATTGGAAACCAATGGTGTGGTTTTTTTAATAGTAAACGTCATATGCACAACAATACTCCGTTGGTATCTGTTTTAATTGTAGCTAATGTTCATTAAGAAATGACGAAATGGACAAAATTACACGATAATTTAAGCAAAGAGCTTAAAACTCAAATGTGCGAAAAAGCAAAACCGTTACTCGAAGAGTATCCTCAAGGTGCACGATATGTTTTTTTTAAAGGTCCATTACACTTATTTGAAGTTTAGTATAAAACTAATTAAATGAATTAATAAATTATAAAAAGTGGTTTAATATAATTAGGCGCCGCTTTTCTTCAAAAAAATTTTCATACATTTAGATGTGTTTATTGCAATTTTAGTCAGAGGATTTTTTTTTTTTTTTGATTTTGAAAAGTTACTTAAATTTCATACCACAGCACGTACATCTAAGGGATATATGTATTTGTTTTTTTTTTTAAATCGTGAGTAATTAATCCAATTTTCTTAATTGAAAAACACGAATATTCATTAAATTTGGAATTGACACCAACGGTACGATCAAACAACATAACAGAAAGTAAATCACGTTTCACATGTTTACGTATGTTGTATGAGGATCAAGGAAAAATGCGAAAGCATCTATTGATTTCAGTTTGAATTTAAAGAAATGCTAAAGAGGAAAATTGGAAGTACTCAGAAGCAAATAAAAAGCCTTTCAACCTTCGGGACTAGTTTTTATTACCGTCGTCTACCGTCGTCATTATGTCTTGTATACGTTGTCTTTGCCTAAGTAAACAAGGCAACACAAATTTTACAATACATTGCTGAATTGGGGTGTTTTTTATAAAGTTCTCAAGTAATAATGCTCTCCATAAACTTCTATTGAATGCAGTTTAGAGATAAATAAGATGCTTTAATATAATTGTCCTTCTAGACGAGAAGTCGACTATGCCAAGTTTTACCAACAGACAGTCAGGATTAATACTTTATTTTCCATTTTGTAGAACGTGCAACTGGGATTTTACCTTGAATGAGAATTTGGCCGATTTAGTCAGTTTGCAATGGCAACCTTCTTGCAAGAACTTCCAATTCTTTTTTGTCAATTTTAAAAATCCTATTTTACATTCACTCTGTAGAAGGGTATGTCGCTGTCAATAATCCAGAAGCGTTGTCAACTTTTTGATAAACTCTTTGTACGATCCATGCGTATTTAAAACGCTAAACACAAATGACTAGTTTTCGTTTCTTGAGCCACACACAATTCATAATCATTATCAATATTGAATCAGTTGAACCTGCCTCAGCTTAAAGAATATAAAGTGCCTAGAAAAGAGGTTAGAGACATTAAAACTTATCTCACCAAGTAACATGCACGAATCAATAGTATCGTTAATTAACTTAATTAAGAAGGAGACACAAAGAATGAATCTACGTTTCTCCAGTGACGGTCAGGATAACAGAGTCAACCTATTTTCATGATGATGAAAAGCGACCAGCGCCCAAACTTCCAAGGGCAAAAAGCAAGAATTAAGCTTAAGAGAAAAAATTGCATTAGGGACATCTAGTAGAAGTAATACATCAATCATCGTGACTATGGCTCAGGACGAAGTTGACAGAAAACTTTCATTGTTAACAAATAAAAGGATAATGGCGTATGTTAGAGTTTTAGCATCGTCAATTAATGAAAAATATAGAGAGGATGTACTTCGGGTGTTCATTTCTGTGATTGTGTGATATTCTTTTTTCATCTGCTCCGTCTAATTTAGTAGCGGGGTTAGATTTAGCTAAACGAATTGAGCCAAATTATGAACGCTATATCTTCGAACGACTTTTACTAGTAGAAATAAACATAGACAAAGCTTACGGAATAGATTAGAAGGACTAGACACATTTGCTAAATGATTGTAATAACGAAATGTCATGTCGACAAAAAACGCTTATTACACTAAAAACCAAGGAAAACTGACTGACTTTCAAAACAATGTGCATAGTAAAACTGAATTTATATAATCATGGGCATACGAGTTAGTGACAGAGGCAACAGCTTAAGAGACACCAATAAAGAAATCAATATCACGATATGGCTGAGCAGCCCAAGGTGAAGAATCACAAACCACTGCGCCATAAAAACGTCCTTCCAATCCGACTTTCTATATTTTTTTCGAAAGAAAATAAGGAGATTTTCATTGATTCACACAAGTTGGAGTCTCGAATTCAACCGTTTTCCCATAGTCGGTATATGCTAAACTACAAAATATTAAAAATTTAGTAAAAATAGTTCTGGTAAGACGAATTTGAATTTGTGTAGCTTGGGTAAAAGATATTTCCATATAGATTCATTAATTTATAATATTTTGAGTTTCCCAAATTTCTTGAAGAAGGTTTCCACGTCCAACCATGTTTTCATTCTTAACAGAGCTCTTTAAACACATCTTAAGCGAAAGGGTAGTTGAGTTTGCTCGTTAAATTCATATTTATGTTTGTGTTGGAGTGTGTTATGAGAATTAAGACAAAATATAGTAAAAATAGAACGTTTCCAGAATATTTTAATAAAATATTACGAACAAACCACCTCGTTACGTTAATTAGTTAAGATTTGCCTATATTAAGTAAGGCAATTTTCCAAGTCTCAGAAAAAAATTCTTGGAACAAAACTTAATATATTATATGCACATCGTTGGAAAGCTTTTTAATAGACGATTCAGGCTATGCTACTTTCATTTTTTCACAGTGTGTACAAATTTTTTTTTTTTTTCAAATATCATTTAATTTAAATAAAGAAATATTTCCTCTGAAACATTTTGTGAACACCTTCTCGAAAAGTTCTATTTTAACTATATTTTGACTTAAATCCCTCCGAGACTTCGCGTAGCAGAATTCTATTAACGGCTAAACAAAGCTTTGTAAAAGTGCTTGCTTTGTGCCTTTGGTCGTTATATTTAAATATAACTTCACACTCTAATTTAGTTAATTGGTCACCTCCCTACGTCGATGGCATATTCCTGAAGGTGCCTTTGAAATCATTTCGGTGCGACAAGATGTCCGTCACCTCAAAGGTTATTCAAGCTAGTCGATTTGGCACTAATTTATTTATGCCATATGTTAATGATCTTTCATCACCAAATAAATTTTCTCCTATTCTTATGTACACAGCTGCCGTCGAACTATTTTCGCCCTTTAGTAATGTCTCCTTCAAGCTGATTTACATAGTTTAGTGTATTAGTGCTCATTTAATTCTTTGATAATAACACAAAATAAATGTAAAAAGCTGACATTTTTAGGACGAAACTACTTCTTAACGGAATAATTTCTTGATTCACACCGTTTGGAGGATGTGGACTCTTTTACTTGTGGCACAATCTTTGAATAAACCTAGATTGATGTTATTCTTTATTGGACGCTAGTGGAGTGACTTTGATGACTCGTATGTAACGAAAAGGGTTATTACTATCTGTATTACCTCAACTGCATGGTCATCTTCATATCGTGGCCAAGTTAATAGAATCTTTTCTGTTTGAATTTTTGCAAGAGCAGTTTCTGCTCTTTGCGCTAAGAAACATAGTTTGTGATACACGACTCCCCCGACCACCGTATGACAATAAGTATCTATGCTGTCAAGCAAAAAATGTAGAATGGTTTTGTGCACTACCTTCTTGATAAAGTTGATAAATAGTGTCGTTGATTTGCTTGTTTTGTTAAATGGGATCAATTTTAATATTTCTATCTGCATGTCAAGAAATTTTCTTTTCATAAAATTTAGCCATTAAAAGTTACACTATACACTTTTCAACCCATTTAGAGTACTGTGTGAAAATTTAAATAAGGTTTATCTCTTTTCAACTATGTTGGATTCCGTAGTTTCCATTGAAACTACTTTATTTAATACCTGTGTATTGCCGACGTCGTCTTTAAGCTAATTTTAAATTGTTATAATCGAGCTACTGTCCGCCAACATACTAGGCAATGTTGCTAGATTTCTGCTAAGCTTTATGTTATCACCATTTAATTGTTTAATTGGTGCCTATCAACGAATAGGTTGATGTAGGCCTTTTTTTTAGTTTATTTTTATTATACGTATTAATTTCGTAGTTTTAAAATTTCTTCTACTTAATTAAATTAAGCCTATAACTTTAATAATTGTGTGATTCAACTGAAGTTGTACTGCAGCTGAATTCTGTATATAAAAATACATAAATAAATAAATGAGCCGAATTGAAATATTGGCATTTCATCCAATACAACTTCTAATATACAGTGCAATGGTCATTTTAGTTGCAACTCCATGTGATAGTAAACGTATGTGTGCATTCGTATTACGAAATAAAGGAATCGTTTCCGACAGATTTAAAAAAAAAGTATAGAGGAATAAACAGGCTTTTTTAAACTTCTAGTTTTAACATAATGTATTGAATAATGTTTAGATAACTAAGGTAATACATTATGGAGTAGGAATAAAAATTTAAATTATTACACATTAATATTGTTACGGTAATTCCAAATCCAGTTCATTCCAATTAATTGATTTTCCGAAATAATAAATTCCCTAGAGAGGGAAAACCCAAGTTCACAATCGCGGTGCGTCATGCAGCTGCCGGCCGACGAAAACGATTAGCGGAAAAGCAGGTTAACGGATTAAAAATTAAGCCATGAATTTAGGTAATAGTAGTATGCTTGTAAAAATGTATATAAATAGACTAATTGCGGAAGGCAGGGTCAGACGAAAAAGAATATTAGAGTTGAGAAGTTAAAAATATTGCCAAAGTAGAATGTAAATACTCCTACCCTTAAATAAATTGATTGCAAATAAAAGAGTACTGTAGTGAAAGCGTCCAAGTGTGTTTCTCTTAAAAAGGATATCCACTGCTGCTTAAATTGCTTTGCCAAGGCTTTTTATATGCTTTCATTTCTACGCCCTTGGTGTGTAATTTACTAACGTCAATTTCTCCTCTCCGATATGTCGTTCTCATCCATTATTCCACCTCAACCTCAACAATAGACAAAATCATGTAAAAAAGTCAAAATAACGTTAACCAAACCTTCATGTTATTATATCTATCTTGTGTTATACCTTTAATTTGAAATAAAAGTAAAATAGTCACAACAGTTTTATTTATTTTAGATATAAGCTCATTCTTGTTTTAGACTAACTGGATTTCCGTAACTATTTAATTTGGCAGCACCAATTTGTAGCCCTTTACCATCACATAAATCCGCCCTTATTTTACCAATAACGCGAATAATCTAGTAAGATAATGTCATTGAGAGTTGGAGCAACCCAACGATTTAGCATAATTGCAAATCGAAAATTGCAATGATGTTATATCGCACGACCTTTGTGATAAGCTAACCTACTCCTTTTTGGAGATAACATAATCATTGAAAAATTGATTTGTGCACGAAATATATTGCATGTTGCACCACATATTATCCAAGTGGAAATCATCTAATTTTTGACGTAAAAACAAAAAAGCTTTCCTCTGGAGGTTGTCGTTCCATCTTAGCATCTAGCATCTTAGTTAAATTTCATGACTTGCCCCTTATTCAATCAATTCCACCTAAAAGCAAAAAACTCATCGGTGACCATTTTCTGTATAGGACTTGGTGCTTATGCTGTAGGCTAAAAATTAAGATTAATCAATTGCTCAATGTCTTTTTTTTAGTCTAGTCTTGAGAACCTAAGTTTAGCTTTCGATTCTAAAGACTTAGCAATGCTTTTTCATTGGAAGTCCTTGTAGGCAATGACAGAGTATCGTCTTTCGGCAATTCGGCAGCAATATTGGGTCATTGAAGCTCTAAACAGTTTGGCAACACTGTCGCGCGGAAGTGAATTGAAAGTAAAAGAAGTATTTTTTCTTTACACTTTGATTCAGTGGATTTGTGCAAACATAAATTTGAGCTCTGATATAAATCTTTTTTTTTTTTGTTTTTTTTTCACACTTTTTCTCTGTTTATTTTTTTGGTGTTTGTAGTTTGTTTTGCCTTTGATCTCCTGTTACAGTGTCAACGTAACAGAGAAGTTTTGCTCAAATTGGTTGATAAATTTTTGTGTTGAGGAATTTTTGCAATTTGTTCTGTCTGTTCTTCATAACCCACTTCTGTCTTTTACACTGGACATGGGGTGTTTACATACACCTTGTCGAGCGAAAACGGGCCCGGAATCTGAAAGGTTCGTTTCGTGTTGGCTTTGCGATCGCTTTGGCCATGCAAAGTGTGCCGGTATTATCGGCCGTGCTGCTGATGCAGTCGTTGACCCCCCGAAGGAATTGCGATGGTCGTGTCCTGACTGTAGGAAGCGGGTCATAGACTTCTACAAATTGTTCACGGAGACGAGAAATAGTTTCTCTGAATTGAGTGAAAATCTCGGCTCCTTGTGGGAAAGTTTCGGATTATTAAGACTATGTTTGATGAGTGTCGTTTTATTGAGCATTCCTCTTCTTCCCAAGCTAGTAATATCACAACTCGTAGCGCAGCGTGTGGGACGTCACCTCTAATTCCTCCTAAGTGCGATTCGTTGGTGCAAGTTAGCGCTTCCATAATGTCCCCAAAGAATGTCAGCCTTCCTGATATGACTGATTCGGTCTGTAACAAGAGAGTTACAAATAAGCCGGTAATTCCGTCTGGTTTAAGCTGTGCTGAAGTGGTAAGTGTATCGCCTCCTAGTGGCATCACTCACTCAACGCAGGCGTCATCGCCTAAAACTAATAATGAGCAATATAAATCATCCTCTCCCCCCGGTTGTTCGAGTGTGAACGGTGTTCACCAAACTGGGCATGTCACATAAACTGCCCCATTGGTAACCCCATCTATATTCTCCCGAACTCAAAACTCCCCAGTCGTGAACCCTACTGCTCCTAGTAGTAATGACATTTGCTTGACGACAATTCCTCCCAGAAAAGCAATATTTGTGTCAAGAATGGCACCCGATACATCTATGGATAAAATAAAAAGTTATCTGGCGGTGATGGTCCCATCAGTCAAACTAAAGCGAGTATTTTTAAATTGGCTCCGCCTCAATCTAGAGCAATCGCTTTTTTTAAAATTCTAGCTCCGACTGAGAACATTAGACAAACCATGGTGGCCAGTTCGACCCTTAATAAAGGAATTTATCTCTCGCGATCGTCCCCGTAATACTAAGCCAGTAGTCCTGTCGCCTTCAAAAAACTAAATATTTCTTCAGGCTCACTATCTCTCATTTATCGAAATGTTAGGGGTCTAAATTCAAAAATTCATTCTACCTTCGTAAATTCAGTAGGCACGGAGTTCTCCTATTGGGCCTTCACTGAAACCTGATCTACATTCGTCTGAACTTTTCTACAATTCTTTCCAGCTTTTCAGAAATGATAGATTGGATCGCATTGGTGGTGGTGTGTTAATTGCCATATCTTCATCATTTCCGTCTAAATCAAATGAATTTCCTACTACTCTTGACGTTGAATTTATCGCCATTCGAATGAAAATACTTAATAAACAACCATTTATAACCTGCTCCTGTATTCCCCCAAATTCTTATAACTCTGTATATCGGAAACAGGCCGCCCTCATTTGTGAAGTGGCCAAGCAGTCGTAACCCTCCGATTTGGTAGTTGCGTTGGGAGACTTCAATTTGCCTCAAGTCACTTGGTGTAACAGTGATAAATCTGGCTGTTTGATTCCTTTTTCAACATCTGATAGAGCTGTCGTGTTCTTTAGCGAATTATTTGATCATAATTTAGTTTTATACAACCCGATCCCGATCAAGCAGTCTACCTGCTTTGCCAATTTCCCTGAGATTAGTTTAATCGCTGTCCACTTTTTAGGTTACCTGAGGATCCTTATCATCCAGCAATGTGTATTTCCTTTCATCACCAACATGGTGGTTCGTAAAACTGTTTTAATGTTCCAAATCCAACTTTTTCAAATAAATATTACGATTTTCATAAAATCAATATTGTATTGCTAAAATATCACCTTTCACATATAAGGTTTAATTTCTCAACTGGAAGTATTGAAAGCTTATCGCCATCGTTCTACAATACATTAAATCTAGCTATTCCTGCATCTGTTCCGATCAAGCAGTGCCGAGCTCGAAGCAGGTATCCCCGGTGGTTTAATAGAACAATTAAATATTACAAGAACAGAAAAAACACGCTATTCAAAAAATATTTGAAAATTGGCTCTGCTCTTGACTATTTCGCTTACTCCGTGACATGGCATAGATTTAACTCCCTCAACCACCATTATTATTGTAGATACCTTCAGTTCATTAGATCCTCTCTGTGTGCTAATCCTAAATACGTTATTTAATTTGCTAACTCAAAAAGAAAAATTTGCACACATCCCTCGCATGTTTCTATTATTGGGTCTGATTCCTCGGATGATCTTGAAATCTCAAATCTGTTCGCTGAGTACTTCCGTCGAAACTTTTCGACTGCTAATTCCGATTTATCTGCAAACTACTCACACCCTATAACTAAGTTGGTTCCAATTCCTAATTGCTGAAGTAGATGTTTTTAAAGGCTTGAGCTCTCTAAAATATAGTTGTGCGCCAGGACCTGATGGAATTCCATCATGTGTATTTAAATCTTGCGCTGTGGAGTTATATGGTGTTATCTCTAAGATTTTTAACCGGTCTTTGAATTTAAGTGTTTTTCCCTTGGTTTCCTTATTCCCATTCATAAAAGTGGAAGTAGACAACTTGTTGAGAACTACAGAAGCATAGCCAAGTTGAGTGTCTTGCCTAAGCTGTTTGAACGAATTGTGACTCAGCATTTGGTATTTGCCCTTAATTCGTATATTTCTTCACACCAGCATGGCTTTCGGAAAGGGCGATCTACGGTAACCAATTTTCTAGACTTTACTTGTCATGTTTTCAAGGCTTTTTCTAATGGCTCTCGGACAGATGTAATATACACTGATTTAAGCAAAGCCTTTGATTTGGTTAACCATAACTTACTTATCTTTAAATTCCAAGCCTCTGGCTTCCCTTTCTATTTAGTGAAATGCACAATAGATCTCTCAGGGTTCTGTTTAACTTCATCACCTCGGCCCCTTTTTTTTTGTTTATACATTAATGATCTCTCATCAGTGATTAATTCCAGTCAGATCTTAATGTGCGCTGATGATGTGAAACTGTTTTCTTCTTCCTTTCTAGAATCGCAATCACATCAGCTTCAAAGTGATTTGAATAATTTGGTTGCATGGTGCTCTTTGAATCTTCTGAAACTAAATCTAAATATATGTCAGAAGCTTTCTTTCCCAAGAAGAAAGTCATTCATTACTCAGTATCGCATTGATTCGCATAAGTTGGAGGGCGTCGATACGTTCATAGACTTAGGCGTTCTATTTGACCATAGATTACGTTTTAACTTGAACATTGAGCTCTCGGTAAGCAAAGCTAGGTCCGCGCTTGATTTTATAAAGAGGTGGTTCAAAGAGCTTGATGATCTTTACATTACTAAAACGCATGTGTATGGTTAGACCTATACTTGGGTATGCCTCTGTTGTGTGGTCTACCTCAAAAGCAATTCTTGCTGTTTGCCCTTAGGGATTTGGGTTGGGATCTGATTACCTCTCTTTCTTCCTATGAAAACAGGTTGCTTCTGTTGCCCTTACCGTCTCTTGAAAAACATAGATTTGTTCTTGGCGTTTCCTTCGTAATCAAAGTAATAAATGGTGCTATTGACTCGCCTGCGTTGCTTGGTGAAATAAGCTTTAATGTCTCCAACCGCTTGTCTAGGCACTTTACCTTAATTAAGCTTAGTCAAAGTAAATATAATTATGAGCGCAGAGTAGTTTGTAAGAACCTAAATGATGTCTATCGCTTATTCTCATTATCGGACTCTTTAAAGTCCATTAAAGTAAGCGCGTAATCTACCTATGTCGTACTTAAACTAGTTCTTAACTTTAAAAGGTCGTTACGATTCGAAAATGAATTGTTGTTATTTATTATCGGTTGTCAAGCTTATGCACGTTTGCGATAGCTTAGGGGTTCAGTTGCAATTTGGTTCTGTACCTGTTGTGGGTGTGGCTCTATGCTAGTTGTGTATATGCTTTTTTTCTGTTTTTCTTTTTTTTCCTTCTTATTTGCTTTATTGTACTAATACTAAGTTTTAATATTAATTAATTTACGATTTACTTTACGAGTCAATTGAACTGGACTGTCAAAATTTTTAGTTGATGTTCTTGTATAAGTGGAACAAATAAATAAAGACTATTTTTGTCATAATCTCTAAATATATTCGATGTGTTTATTAAACATATCATGGATAACTTGCCCGTGACCGTTCATAGCCTAGCGGAACCGGAAGTAATATTTATGAACCATTTTGTTATAAATTAAAAGTCAGAACTTGGCAAATTAAGTGCTGTATTTGCAGTTTTATCCATTATTCAACATAAGTTTCCCAACGAGAACTTTTTGTTGCTTTAACGCTACACTCAATAAGATTCCTTTCTGGCAAATATATACCACCATTGACAGAGCGGTATGTGCTAAGATTTAATAACATTCTACTACTTGTTCGCTTAGATGGCCCAGTTGATGTCCAGTTTCAACGGGGAGAAAGTGTTCCCAACAGTTACGTGTTGCTAGTGTGAACAAATCATTTAATTTATTTATATTTATATCTTTACCCTTATATTCGCTGTCTTCTCCCAATAGTATTTCAGTAGGTTACTCAAGCCACTCAAACATGGTTGTAAGCATTTGTTGCGGAAAAACCCTTTTGCTATTTGATTGATCGTCGTTGACAATCATATAATAGATATAGACGTCGTTCGTATAAGTAAAGTTATCAGCTTACTGCCATAATAAAGGCTATAATAATAGCAAAAACCGTTAAAAATAACAGCAATAGCAGACGAGCATCAACGTCCACAACGACAACGGCAGCAAGTCAAGAGTAACAATCAATAACAACGAAAGTGGTGGTATCAGTGAAAACACAATAACGACAATAGCAATAACTACAAGAACATCGGCAATACAAATGGCGGGTTCAACAACAGTAACAATAATGCCAATCCCAACAATAGAAGGAAAAGCAACACCATTGTATCAAACCCTTAGCAGCAGTAATAGAAGCAATAAACATTCGCTTGGCCCTTTTATGTTCGTCTTACATTAATGATTTGGGTCCATTGCCAGCCACAGACCTCATCTAGAAACATTTGCGCGGTGAATTAGTTACGGCCTGGTCACAGGCAGTTAGTATACCTTTTGCAGAACCATAAGACCATCGGACCATAGTTTTATTCCACAGCAAAGCGCGACAAAAACCCTACTTATATACCTACAGTTGGCAACTTGTTTCATTCGTTTTCCAGGGGTTCTTATGGAAAATAAGCTTTTATTAGACAAAAACTCCTAATTTTTAATATTTTATGATGAAAAGTGGCCCGTACGATTGCTCTGATATAAAGGTTAATTGCATCAAATTTTTAGCAGATCGTTTTTCGGACACCATCACATAAAAGAATTCTCATAAAAAATTATCATTTCTTTGTTATGTACGCTTTTATTCTTGCTATGCTCATTTTCTTTTATGAATTGAATTGGGACGTATATTGAATTGCATGTTTGACTTCTTCACAAAACTTTTGTTACATTGCAACGTCTGGGTACATAGATGTTCGGACGGTCGACTTTTCCTTTGTTCTTTACAAGAGAGTAATGTTTCATATGTAACGGAACTTCGTTAATCAGTGCTTCTTTTCATAATTCTCCGTTCACACAATAGCGCAATTTAAATAAACAATTATGAAAAAAGAACAAAGTCCGAAATCCGCCTGTATAGCGTATCCGCCTGCAGAAGCAAATGGTATGCCTTTTTTGTTACCATGACAATAGCAATTTATTAATTAGCAAAACGCAAAAATTTAATTTTCATTCCCTGTGCCTCGAACAAGAATGTAACTATATAGACAATGAACGTAGAAGAAACTAAATAAAAAAAAATATATATATAGTTGAAATAGTTCACATGCTAACTTACAATTAAATAAATAAAATTACAATTATGTGCAACGCCTCATATGCGTTCATAGACGTGTAATAAAAACCAAAATTTGGAGAACCTTTGTGTTACGTTCGCTGATGATTACAATTTAACAAAAAAACTTTGGTTTTGTTTGAAGGAGACTCAATTTGTGCTGCATTATAACATAAACAATTATTACAACCGTCATTATGTTATTGGTTTTTCTCGCTCTACACCTGTGATGATCTTGAAATAACAATTGTTTTGTATTTAATATTAGGTATTATTTGCTCTAAACATCACAAAAACATAATTTTTCGTGAAAAATAAACTGAAAGACAATTATGAGGAGTGTTGTAGCATTTGATGGTAACATTGATAAGAATGTATTTTTGGATATAATAATATAATTATACGTTATCAGTTACAAACTTCATTTTACTGAAGAAATAAATATAAATAAAAATATATCTATAGCACTGTTTATTGAATCGATGAAGAGAGGGTTCGTGATGATAGGGTAAGTAAGCGAGTGTGTGCGTGAGTATAATAACGAATGGTGACCCAACGGCAGGTATATAAACATAGACTAACGGACTGCCAAACAACAGAGACATGCAATAGAACTGTTATTTGATGTCACATCGATAGTGCTCTTAACAGATTTTTTTTGTAAATGTAATTGAACTAGTCAGGCAAAACAAAGTGCTGACCCAGCTCTACGCGTTAAAACATATTGTTACGTTTTACATATTGTGGTGAAATAAAAGGCCGACGGTAATTTTTAGTTGTTTTATGTTTTTATGTAGTGCGTTGACATTTTGGACATTTTTTATCCTGAATATAAATATGTTGTTACATAAAATGTACTTTTGCAAATATACGTTTCTATCCAGCTCCTTTTGATTTTTATTTCATATCACTAAATTAGGTTTTTTAGTTTAATGCAACATTTGTTTACAACTCTTAGGAGATTTATTTATAAATCGCTTGTAATAAGTTGTGATTACAACCTTTTCTTGTTTCTTCTGGCCTTGTCCTTGCGAATATTCAACACACTTGCTCGTCTTCCACTAATACCCTTCTAATATATCCTTTTACAGACAATCTACCAACACTACATATTTGCAAAATATTCTAAATCTGGGCAAACAAAATGGAAATTTGACTTCTTTTCTTCGTGCAAAATGAAATTATGCTTCACAAAAACACAAACAACAGTTTCAGCATATGATCTCATTTTGTTTGCACTTGGAGTGTAAATGTCGGATAAATAGAAAGTAATTTTCTTCAAGGGTGTGAAGTTACATTTAAAGTTAACTACGAAGGCACAATTTTCGAAGTATCAAAAAAAAATTTGTTAAAACGGTACACTCGCGGAAAAATGAATGATTAAGGATTTACGAGATATTAATTTAATTGTTTTGCAGCTCTTGATATAGCCACAGTGGTTAAGTAAAGTTTCACTTTTTCTGTCTCATATTTGACGTAGTATAAACCTTTTTTAATACCAAATTTTAAGTAATTAAGATAAAGACATGTTTTGTTTATAAAGTTTTTCTTTCAAAATCTGAAGAGTTTTATTTCAACTGTATCTTGATTTAAATACTTTTGAGACTTCGATTTCGAAAACGATTTTTGGAAACTTGTGCATTCAGAGCGTTTATTTGTTTGAACGCACCAACATAGCAAAACGGTTTTAAGTTCTTACACGCAAATTGGTATTGAAAATCGGTTAAATGGTTGAATGACGCACTAAAAATATAACATAAGCTTACTTGTTAGTTTTAAACTAAACCGGATACAACCAGATAAAAACCATTTACATGTGTATTCTATAGATGATCCGATACTACCTGCAAAAAATGGAAAGATATACCATGCTGATATGCGTATCAGTCTTAGTAAATGAGAAATTTTAACGAGATTTTGTCATTGAATCCGTAAACCTAAAACAATGAGGTGGCTTTCCCGATAGTTTCTTTTCTTTTCAGAGGTTTAATTTCCAAACTCTATAAGCCTAATTATCTTGAAGGCCATTAGAAGCGCGAAGGCTTCCATAGTCCGGATACGTTTATTGCCTAGGACGTAGACATTTTGATTGCCTGGCGAAAGCATTTTTACTTTTGCATAAATTTTTTGTATTTAGTTTTTATATTTAACCCTGTTTGTATGCTTGTTGGAAACTTTTATCAATATTGCACGACACACTTAATAAGGGGGAATTATGAGATAAGTCATCCTGGGTTTATAAGTTTGGAGCATCAAGATGTATACTTAGCAATATAATCTCTCTGCAAAAAGTCAAAAAGTATTAATACAATTAGTTTTTAAGATAACCGACCGTCAGGGGCAGCAGAATAATGGGTGTTTGGAATAAATCGGTAAAGCGTAGTAACTAGAAGATATTGTTATGGAAATCACACTTCAGAACTAGTCGATTTTCTAAGTAACCAAATTCTCAAAAATGAAAATACAAATACGCATTTATAACGATTCACCAACATTTAGCAGAACAAATGTTCATAGCAAAAATATCGCAATAAAGTGCTGTAAAAAAAGAATATATAGAGTTGGTAGAGTTGATATTCAACCGAACGAAACCGGAAGCATTTTAAATATAAGTTCTTGTAAATAATTTGAAAATATACGAATATCTCTTGCATCTACGGGTCAAGGATTTCTGTCGGCTGGCTTTTTCTCTGCTCTTTACAAAATGAGTAGTATTAAGTATAATAAAGGAATTCCGTTAGTCAAAATTTCTTTCCATAGTCCTCCGCTCATTTAAAGAGAGACGTATGGGAAGAGAACAAAGTCCAAAGTCCATCTGTATAGCAGCTTTTGCATAAGCAAGTGACATATTTTTTTTTTTTTTGTGATCATCGGGACAAGAAGGAATACGGACGAGGTAAATTAATAGGGTCGGCAATTGTGAGCAAAGTGACAGTCTGATGCAGAATCTCGATTAAGTCAAGAATCTTTGAACGGAGAAATTAATTAACTTTTTCTAGTTAAAAAAATACCAGCTTTTACAAGAGAGGGAAGTGTTTAAGGAAAGGCCTCTGAAGTAAGCCAAAGGCATAACTACGGAATTTTCTGTTAACAACAGAAAGTGTAGTTTGCAAAACGAAAATTTTATATACTTATATATATATAAAAAAAAATAAAAAATTTGATTCCCATATACGAATATAGACCTAAATCTGTGAGTATTTTACAAAGGTTTTAAATGTGTTATATGAACATCAAGATATCGTCTTTAATGACAGTTTTGAAAAGAATAAATCAAAGAAAAAAGAAGTTAACACTCTGAAATGCATTTTTTTCGAGCCTTGCTTCTGTCGGACCTCGAAAAGGATGCAAGTGCAGCAATTTAGCAAAGAAAGCGCCATGCGAGGAAGGGAAGGAAGAAGAACATTACATCAAGTAATAAATGTGTTAAGAAGAGGAATTAATAAAATCAATTTAAACTAAAAAATATATATTTTATTTTATACTAGGCTTAAAAAATAAATAAATAAATACATAATAATAAATAAAAAAAAATGCATGTCCATTATGACGTTTATAAAGTAGAAGAATAGGAGGATTCGCAAAGGTGAGGTAAGTGAGTGTGTGTGTATGTGCATGTAATCATGGATGGCGTTAATTTTTTTTTTTTAATTGCAATTCTACTCGAATGAGTGGTCATATTGTTTTTGCCTTCATTTAATATGTTAGATAAGGAGATGACATTTACCGCCTGTTTTTTAAGCGTCTGATCTAACGGTTTGAACGCTACTTTCAGTCCCTATTATTAAAAATTTGGAACCCTCTGCAGTTTTCAATTGATATATGCAATCATTATTATTATTGATGTCGAAACCATTAAGCATTTTCTTATAGTCCTCTTTTTCATTTTATATTCCTCGATTTTACTTCTCCGCGAATATACAACCTCAAAATTGTTCTACCATATAAGCTGGCCTAAAATGTTGACAAGTATTGAATGCATTAACTACTCGAGTTGACGATAGTATGATGAGAATGTCAAAAGCTAGCCACAAAAACACGTTCCTATCAGAATATTTTTCGCAATGTTGTTAGGATAGTGGTTTGAAATGTGCAGATGACAAGCCTACTTTTAAAAGTACATGGTATATCTGGAATGTTGAAGTGGTTTGTGAGGCTCATCGCTTTTAATACACATTTTTGCAGGCATATGGTTAAGCTATTCAGCACCACAGTGCTTTTTATCGTTCTGACTTATGTTGTTGCATGTTAAATATGTTGTTGAAATTTTTTTCGTAGTTACGTGAATGTTCTTAACGGAAATGGTTAGATATGAAGCTTTTGCAAATTTCCTTGTCATGGAGAACAAAAACAAAGTCCAGCAAGTCGCGTTGATCAACCACGTTGCCTCTTTTTATCTGATATCTGCTAGATTTATAGTCAACGGGCGTTAAATATTGCAGTAGCAACTTCACGACGATTTGTCAGTCTTTGGCATCGTTGTGGTGAGAGACCGCAATCAAATTCAAATGCTTGCAACGGACCTTATCCCCTTATATGAACCTTCTTTGTCTTTCGGTCCCCACATCGGGAGTTATTTTTGTGTAGCAAAGAACTCTCTGTTAATCTGAACATATTGTTCCCTGTTGAGAAATAAAAAATTATATATATTCAAAAAGTAAAAGGTTGAAATCTGCAAACGAATAGACGCAGGTGCTAGGTTGATAGTAATGGCGGGTTTCATGCTTTAGCCCATAAACACTCCGCACACGATTACGGCTACCCGTGGTCTCCGCCGTCCCGTGGGAGACCCCGAAGTTGGATCCCCTCTAATCTACTTTCGTCCCAAAAACAGACAAAATGTAATTTGATGCATTTCTATATTTATCTTCTAACAAAAAAAGTTCATTATAGAAGCGCTTTGATAAAATTATTATTGTTGTACTTGCTTCATGTACAAAACAAAATATTTCTTAAAT
>NW_023998465.1:818275-859582 GCF_014805625.2 Glossina fuscipes | reverse complement strand
ATAAAAAAAAGGAAATTTAAGAAATATTTTGTTTTGTACATGAAGCATGACACGTTGGTACCATAAATTTATTTATAATGATGCAACGTTGGTTACACCATTGGCAGATTTGTTGAAAGACAAGAGAAAATTTATTTGGATTAAAGGATGAAATGAAAAAATTCTTAAGTAATGCTCTAGTTCTACATAGTTCCGACTTCATTAAAGAGTTTTTTATGCATTGTGATGCAAGCAAGACCGGACTACGAAGCGTGTTAGTTCAATTGACAACGGAAGGAGATAAAGTACTAATAGCGTTCATGTCCAAAAAGCCCAATAAAGTTCAAAGAAATTACATAGTGACTGGGCAAGAATGCTTAGCGGCTGTATTGAGTAGTAAAAATTATAAACCTTATGTAGAAGAGCAAGAATTCACGATAACAACAGATCATGCGGTTTTAAAAAGGTTAATGTCTCAACGTAGTTTAAATTCTAGGTTGGCAAGATGGACGTTAAAGTTACAAGGCTACGTTTTCAAGATTCAAGATAAAGGAAGGCAAAATCTCTTGCTCGTGCTGATGACCTGAACATAGATTTAACATCTGAATATTTCCAATCGCAAGAGGATTTTAGCGAACTTCAAGAAAAATCATCGGATATAAAAGCTGTTGAAGGTGTCACATAGCGGAGAATAAAGATGAAGTTTGCTGGAAACTATGGCTACCTCTTGGTTTAATAAAAGAAGTGATGTCCAAAGATCATGACTATAATATATCAGCTCACTATGGAATCATCAAAACAATAGAATATGTACGGAGATAATATTATTGGCCCAAAAAGTTTAACGATAATAGAGAATATATAACTTCTTGCGGAAATTCTTAGAACGAACTAGAGAGGACTTACAAGGACGAAGTGTAGGTACATATCATGCAAAAGACTTACGGCAGTGGATTGTGTATACTGAGAATTAGCTTGGTGCGTTATCAGCTTTGAAATAGTAATATTCTCCAATACCGATTTTGGCGGGGGAGTGTATGATTGTAACTCAAATAGTACTTGCCATTTTTTAAACCAAGAACAGATATTCCAATCTATGAAGTGTAAAGCCATATCAAGGTTCATTCCAATCCGAAGTTCCGTTGGCATAGTTAATTACCAAAAATTGTCAAGAAAACGAAATGTTTAAATGGTCCATCCGAAATAACAACGTTTACTCCAGTTGTATACCTGAATCTAATAAATCCTGACCAACCCGTCCCACCATGGCTTAGCCAAGACGAAATCTAAAGCTAATATTCCGATGATGCAACAATCTGAACACTACAAATGGTAAAACATCTGCGATACTAAATTTTGGGGGATACGACTAATTTTGTTAAATGTAAAGTGTATTTTGGGACACCACATAGTTCAACGATTCCATCGCATATAATTAAACAATATTAATAACTCAATCGGGCCCCACGTTGGGCGCCAATAAAAATTCTATGTAACATACTAAAAGGCCTCTAAACCAAATTGTATGTAGCTCGCTGAAATGGACCATAAGTGAAATTTGCCCTACAGAATTTTTATAATTTTTATGTATTGTAAGTGAAAGTGTAGTGTAATGTGTAAAATTACTTCGCCATACAGTATCATTCCAAGCAAATTTGTTATAAAACATTTATAATTAAAGTAAACAATATGAATAATAAATTACAAAACAATACATATAATTAATGATTATGTTAAATAATATGAGCTATAAATTACTACTAATTAAGTTATTGCCAAAATAATTTACTTAATTAAGAGTAACATTTAGCCCACCCATCTAAAACTCGTCGAATGTACATTCGTGAAAAAAAAACTACACAATTAAATGACTTTAAAACTACCAATCATTGTGTTTGATGTGACCAATCATTTCGAAACACTTGAACATGCGTTGCAGCCTATTGAGAGTCTTTTTTCCCAAATGCGATAGGAGATACAGAAGACTTTAGGAATTTTTGTTGTTCTTTAGAGTTTTAACTCGTTCTGGAAAAAATCACTAAATCTTTGCAATTCTTGAGTTCTGCTGCGCCGATCTACGCAATCGCACAGGAATTTGTGGTATCCGCAGACTCTCTCTCAACAGTTTAAAACGTATCCGTAATGTTGTTAATAAATTTTACAATTTAAGCAAAAATTTTCTAATGGTAATTTAAAAGATTTTTATTCAAAAATTGTCAATGTCAAAATTTTCTTTTTTTTCTTTCTTCTCTTTTTTAAATTTTATTGACTAATCACTCCCAACTCAAATCAGAACAGACTCGATTTCCCACAAAAAAAAAAAAACCATCGCCTACTCCTTTTCTTGCAACTCTTCTAAAAAAGGAAACTAAAGATTTAAGAAAATTTGCCAAAAACTATAAAAGAGTCCGCGTCATTGCTGGAAGTATGTTTACAAATATTAGTGAAAGACTACAAATTAGTTGATTTTGAGCATCCCTCTCTCAAGAAAATTAAAAAATGCATCGATTTATGCACATACACAATGGCCATTTGGAAAGTTTCAGCAATCAAACGAAATTGAATTGAACCTCATCGATTCAATCTATTACTACAGCACGAAAGTTGATGTTTACCTTTCCAACTAATGTTTATCAATAGGTTGTTCGAGCTATTATTGAAACAAACCATTCGACACAGATGGATGAGATTTTGAGTCTTCTTTTGTCGGTCTGCTTGAGAGTTGATCTAGTTTTTGTCCGTCCGATATAGAGAAAGCACACTCTTAAATTATATCTGAAGTGTTGGAAAGATAAGGACAGATTTGCTTGAACCAACCTTGTTGCCGACGAGATAGGCCATAAAAAACATGCTGGCCTTATTTGCGACTTGACTAAAACATCGAAACCTTTCTATTGTCACAGTGGTAGGAGTTTTTGATCGCACTGCAGACAAATTTAGACAAATAAACAACTCAGCTACAACTGTGTTCTCAATTCACTTACTACTTTTATTACCATAAAAATTAGCAGGTTAGGAAAAACAGGTTATATGGAAGACGAATTGGCAAAACTTCAGCCCTTTTTGGCCGTTTTAGAAGGTACTTTACTGCCAGACATGGTCTTTTTCTAGGACATAAACTTCAATAACCAGGCGTATTAAGGCTTGATCTCATTAATATGCCTATCTTAAAAAATAGTTCTCTAACTATACGCGCAATGAAAAATGGTTCCATAAAAGAGGAACAGGCGGAAATCTGCTCGTGATGTCCGGCGTATTAGAAGAAATCAAACGTTATCATGGAAAATAACAAAAAGTGAGAATCTACATACGTCTATGCACCAGTATAAACAGCCTTGTTTAAAAATTGTAGCTTTCACTCCGTGGTTGGTCGGCCTACTGAAAGTTTAAATACTTACTACCAAATTGATGGTCGCAGGTACAAATCTTAGCACGACATGACTACGGCGGTAAAAGCATAACACTTACCGATTGTACGCACGCTCATTAGGCTACGTCCACTAGTCGTTCCTTGCTCTTTCCCTGCTTCTTTCTGCCAATCACATTAATGTATGCATAGGGGTCACCCTTTCAGTCAGATAAAAAAAATATTAAGATTTACTTTTTTGGAAAGTGCAAAATACGCGACAAGGTCACATGACGGGGCCCCAACAACTATTTTTTGACGAACTTCACTCCGGATGTTAATAGCTTAACGATACTAGTTGACCTACACATGCGAAGTTTTTTCTAGAGCCTCTACCGACCCCCTTGCTTCGGTCAACTGCCGCCAAACTCAGCTATATGTACGTAAGCATACGATGATTTCGGGATCTAATTATCGTAATTAATTTATTGAATCAATTTTATTTTCGATATCCTATGGTATAGATGGTAGCATCTAATAATATTGTTACGAAAATGCCATATTTGATAAGTTGGGTTTTCATGAACATTGGTCGATCTTCTGAAAAACAAAATTCTAAGAAAAGGGAAAACCAAGTACACATTCATAGCGCGTTACCTGGGTCATTCAACTGGTGACTGACGAAAAGATTAACAACAATTAACAAAAATTCAGTGGAAAAACTGATTAACGCACTAAAAATGTCGCTTTGTAATTTAAATAATACGAAATGAATGTTATGAACATTTTCAAAAATGCGGAAAGCCTTGAAAATACGTTGCGAAAACGGTGTGCACTAAGAGTAATATTTTTATCTTACAACCACGGCAAATCATTTTTTATGTCAAATTCGAATCGACTTAACTTATCTTAACCACAACATTATTACAGTAGCAGTAACAGCCTAAAAAAAGCAATTTTTCTGATGGAAGGAGGGGTGATAGATTGAGTAGCATATTCGATTTGAAAATACTGGTTTGTATTGAAAAAAAGACGTATGTATAAACAAAAAGACGAATTAATAATAAAACTATGTCATTTTTAATCTAAATTCATAGGTTAGATGCCATAAAAATTGTTCGAATTGCAAATGACAATCCAAAAAAATTAACAATCTATTTAATCGATACTTAAGCACAGTAATATAGATGGAAGAAGTTTTTTTTTAAGAAAAAAACATATTCACTATCACCAGCCAGTGTGTTTCGTTTAGTAGTAGTAGTAATTTAAAACTTTGCGTTCTTTTAAAAATAGTACCTTTGATACTGCTAGTATTACTGACATATTTTAATTATCGTTTTTGATAATTGTACCAGTTCTGTCCGTGTATACAAATTTTATGACAACAAACAAAGACAATTTTTCCATATATTCAAGCCAAACGACGATGCAAAATATTTGTAGTACAGTTAATTTCAAAAATCTGCTCACTAATAACTCCGAGGACTAGCAAAAATTGGTCTCTGTCATATACTTTATAATTTTATAATTATTCAAATGTAGGAATAAGCCAGTCATATACTCGAATTATTGACTAGCAAACTTTGATATTTAAAAGCGTTTCAAGATTATTTGCTTCTTTTAAAAGTTTTTAAGCTCATGTACTGAGTAAAAAATCGATTTATATCGGGGCAACCCCCAAAAGTAACATAATTAAAAAAGTTTCCAAATAAAAAAAGGGCCAACGTGCTTCAGAGTCTGCTACTTTACCTTACGAATTGCATAGCTCTCAATATTTTTAATATATGTCGTGCATTCCGCAATATGAGTGTGAGTGCACGTATTTTAGAAACCTTAACAGGCTTAAAGTAGAATTTGATTGCCACTCTAATGCTTACAAAACCCGTAATTTCTCGAAATGTTTAGAATATGAAATTCGTTGCAAAGCTAATTTCCTTAAATAGATTGCTTTACACGTACATAGATTAGGAGTACATAAATACTAATGTTTACCCATGACATAGTTAGCAAATTGTATATGCAGACCACCCTTCCAATTTACATTTTATTATCAACATAATGCTCTGCAAATAACCTTTGTGTAAGTGATACATTTTCCATTTACTGCATAATGATGCAAACAGTTTTCTTACAATACTATTCATGCTGTCTCTATACTACGACATTTATCTTTTTCAAAATTTTGTTTTCCACAAAATTTGTAGATTTGCGGATTTTTTGATGTGTACTCACGATTATAAGCCAAAGAACTCGAGTAACACATCTGGGCAGATACAATAATTGCATATAATTGATTAAAGTTTAGAGGTTTTATTTTCAATGGGCAGTTTTTGATTCTTATAAGATATATATCGGGAAAAGAAAAATTAATTGATCGGAAATTTTTCACATCGTTACACGTAGAATTGGTTGCGGTTGTCTGTAAAGAATCAGTTGAAGTGATTTCTTCACTTCTATAAGAATATATTGATACGAAAATCCCAAATCCAGTTAATGTCAGCTAAGTAATTTTCGTAATAATAAATTCCCTAAAGAAGGAAATACCAAATGAGCATTCGCAGGCGCCTCATGCAGCTGCAGGCCGATGAAAACGATTAGCGCAATAGCAGACAGGTAAAAGCTAAGTGCACATTCGCAGGCGCGTCATGCAGATGCAGGCCGATGAAAACGATTAGAGGAAAAGCAGGCTGGGATTAGAAATAAAACCATAAATTTAGGTACAGAATTTGTAGCAAGGGTTTAACGTGGGTTCCTGCCTGAAAGGCTTAACCCCACGGTGGCCCAAGCCACTTTAAGCGTACTACGCCCCCTGGCGAGTTAGACAATCCCCATAGAGTAGGGGCCTAAACAACACCAGAGTTCAGAACGGTTTATTGTGTATGGAACAATAAACCCCACTCTGGTCAGTGGTGAGGCCTAGCTGCACTAAAATTGTTCCACTTTGGCTAGGAACTTGCCAACCACAACCACCACGAGTACTCCCCGAAGGGCCGCACCCAAGCAGTCAGGACTCACAAATTGATCAACGATATGCGTTCAAAAAGGGTAAAAATTGCGCTCGCTTCCGCCATAAGGCTTCCACGGCGCCGTTGATTAATTACCACCATTACCCGCAGGCATCCGTGACATATGTTCAAAAGTAAAAGTAAGGCAAAAGGGGAAAAAGCCTTTCCGTGAAATCCCTTTTTTAATTTTTGCATGTACTAATTCTCAAGAGAGTTTATTAATTAATAGGCCAAAGGGAAGGCAATCTGTCAATTCCTTTTTGTATAATTAATTCTCTCTTGAGAAAATTTTAATTCCAACGAATTTATGAACAAAGCCCATCATACACCCGCAGGCATACGTGACTTTGTGAGACGAGCCTCCTGACCCCCGTGGCTCCCAGTTTGTTTTACAAAGCCTTTGGAACACTTTGGGTGGATGTTAAAAACAACCGTACTTGCTTCGGATTCACCATACTTCCTTGGTTGCCAACTACTTTTCTTCGAGATATATAGGTCTCGGGTATTGCACTGACATGGCAGGGGCGATCTACCATGCACTCGCTAGATTACTACCTTCAACGTGCTTAAACCCATTCAGAAATTTCCTAGGTAGTAACCAGCTATTGAGTAAAGAGCTCATCTTCCAGCCAACCCCTCCATCATCTCTCAGAAACTCGTCGCCGAGTTAGTACCCCAAAACCTTAAACCCTTCTTAGCCGGCCGAAGCCGTTGACCGGGGATCACCACTGGGAGGTGAGAGTTTCGGCACATCTATGTTCCCCATTAAAACATAGTTTATCTCCCCAAATTTAGGTATAGTAACACGCTTGTAAAAATGTACGTAAATAGAATGTTTGTGGAGAATTAGTCGAGCAAGAACATTTGAGCTAAGAGTACGGCCAAAATAAATTGTGAATAATCCTGCATGTAAGAAATATAATTGTAAATAAATACTCCTACTGCTGTGAAAGACAAAGTAGTAAAATAAAACAACTTTGAAGTGTATTTCTCTTGATCAAAAAATCGACGATCCAGTGATACGGACTGTATCCTAGTAAAAAGCGAATTTCATAAGAATAAATAGAAATTTGTACTAAGTGTCTTTTGTCTTCCTCTCTGTCTCTATTATCTAATATCTTCGCTTAATAAAAAAGAGGACGGGAAAATCCTACTCTCCTATTCCAAATGATGATCAGCAAAACAGGACTTAAAATAAGATACCGTGGACGGGGACTAAGGATAAGGAGAGAATTATCCAGCGCAAAAAAATTATTATATATTATCAAAAACATTGTATATATATATATCTTTTATTTGCATGTCAAGACCAGGGCCTGACATCTCAGAAGATAACATAAAAAGTTGCGCTGCCGTAAAAGTCCCATGCGTCAATTTGAAGCACGTTAGTATTTTCAAATTGGTTCCACCTCAACATATGTTTGTCTTGTCCTTTAAGGTGCTAGTTTTGGCTGAAACCCTAGAAATTATATTAAATAAATTATTGTGGCTGGTTGGGTCCATAAGGAATTTATTTTTCGAGATGGACCGAAATACTAATTCGGCAGTTCTTCTATCTAACTTGTCCTTATATTCCTAGCAACACGAATTTTTTACTAATAAGAAACATTATTTCTGAACTGATCGAAAAGTCTACACCTACTGATATGGTCACATCGTTGGTGGACTTCAATTTATCTGAAGCCACTTGGCGTTACAGCGATAATTCAGACTGTATTGTGCCCACTTTAGCATCTGCTAGACCTATTCTGTTTTTCAATCAATTATTTTATCGCAATTTATATCAATGCAGCCGTATTCCTAGTTGTAATGGCGGACTAGTAGATCTTTACTTTGTCCACATCTGGGAGATAGTTGTAATCGCTGTTCATCTTTTAGTTTACCTGAGGATCCATATCATATAGGTAGAGAGTTTGCTTATCCTTTCATTATAGGCGTGGTGACCCGTTGATCCACTCTAACTTGTCAAATATACAATATGCGATTAATAAAGCAAATATTTTAGTGCTTAAATGCCATATTTTATACCTTATGCTAGATTTTTCTGCTGGGAATATTGGGACCTTAAGATCCTCGTTCTAAAATATACTAAACCCAGCTATATCTGCATCCGTTCTGATTAGGCAATCGCACCTTCGAAGCAATAGCCCGAAATGTTTTCACAAAGTGGTTAAATGCTATAAAAATAGAAAAGGCAAGGTTTTCAAAAAATATATGAAAAGTGGCTATGCCTGGGGCTATTTCGTATACTCTGCTGTTAATTACCTCAACCACCAACGTTATTCTGGATATCTTTAATTGATAAAATCTTAACTTGTTAACCAGCTTGTTAACTACGAAAGAAGCATCGCTGTATATCCCTCCCATGTCTCTTTCAATGGCTCCGCCATTCCTGGTGATATTAAAACCTCCAATCTCTTTGATATATACTTAAGGCGACATTTTCCACTCGTATCTCCATCAATTTGCCTTAGGTAATGTGGTTACATGATGCTCACTAAATTTTATAAAATTAAATCTAAACAAACCGTAAAAATTTTCATTCTCAATGTTGATACGATTACGAACCTTTAAATCCGTTCAGCGCTCTTTGTAAGAGTCTAAATAATAACTATTTCTTACAAATTTTTCTTTCTTACACAAAATTTTTCCTGCGGCCCACCTCAAGATATATTCAAAAAGTTGAATCTATTAAAAACTCATCAAATTCCGAATTTTTCTAAATGAAAAAATGTCTGACATTTATTGGTCAATGCGTCTAGAGGTAATTTCATTATTGAAGTTGTATAGCAAATCTGTAAAGATATAAAACCTATTAAAAATCGCTTACAGGAAGCGCCTTTTGTTGACGAAAATTACTTGCCTTTATTTAACCGCTTCAAAGTAATGTTAAAAGTTTAATAGCAATAGCTGAAGCATTTAATGTTATTAATGAAATTGAAAAATTTTCAAAATTCGAAGGATTTTTACAGTTGCATAACAGTTGAAAACGCTAAAAGGGAGGAGTTAATAACAAGAACAGCCAGAGCGGCAATCGCGTATGTGAAAGTCGGCTTATGTTTTTGTTTTTCTCTCAATCCTCGATTTTCTATCTTAATGTTTGCTTTTCCTCCCTTAACAATTTCTTATGTTACTTATTGGATGGCCTCTTGAAAGCGGCTTTCATTATCGATTTACTTAGGAAGCAAAGTGCCCTCCTTTCTTGCGCTTCATATTTCCCGCCGCACTCGACGAAAAGAAAACAAATGTTTTTAAAAAATTAATAACGATGCGCGTAGTTACTTACACGTCTTAACTGTTGTCGGCATATCTTCCTCAGACGGTGCATCTGTTTCACTGGAGTTTCTAAATGGAAAATTATCGGAAGATTGAAAGATCGTCAAATTTCAGTGCTTTTTAATTCCCTCAGCTGCTGTCTCGAAATTCGCTAACTCTGCAATTTGTTTCTCCACGACAGTCAACTCTACTTCTTCCAGTTTGCTTGAAAGCGTTTTGGAATATCGGAATGGACATTGTGATTAACTTACTTTCCGCCAACCTGCCGCTGCATTGAATTTAATTTACAGCTTATATGGTTCCAGTTTTTTTAGCTTTCATGGAAGTTTCTTGGGAGCTGCCCTGCGATCGCAACCAGTGAATATTAAAAGGAGATAACACAACCGAATTGGGAAATGCTTACATTTCTTCCTCTAGCTAGTCGTAATATGTAATTTAAAATCTTGCATGCACAGAATTACTGAAGAAAATATAAAAATAGACTAAAATGGCTAATCATATCTCACTGGTTTTGTTTGTATACACATATTATTCGCGTTTATTAAATAATGACAATGGTATGTATGGTTATAATTATTAACTAAGTTAAAACCAATAGAAACTTAAAGTTAACAATTATTCTTATTAAAGTGGAAGATAGAAAACTCTTCAGTCTTGCATATAAAGCCTTTACTGGCCTCTATATTAAACTCTAGTTTTAATCATAATTATAATCATAATCATAGCTTTTAGATACGTGACTACCACCCACAAATTTTGTTCATAGAAGGTGGTAAGTGCTTTGTATATAACAACAATAAATGAGCGGCAGTTGCACAAGTGAATCGTGCAAAATATTCAAAAATTTATACCAAGCAAAAAAAAACAGGTGGTAAGGTCAACCTATTCAAAAGATTGGGGCGATTCCAGCTTGACATCATTCAAAGGTTAGCTGAACAAATCAACCAACTTCGTGGTATTTTAGACCAGCTAAAAGAAATTGAAGTTGAAGTGACGGATGATATGTAGAGTATCCTGAGCACTGATTATATGTCTTTTGGATAACTAATCCTTATTCGAAGAGCGTACCTTGAAAACCATTTGGCTGAGAGTTTTGAACGCTTCCGTCATTCGAATTTTATTTGGAAAAAATAAAGGGAAAATACGCGATAAATTTGACGTGCGTTCGTGTACAATCAACAAAAGAATCGTGCAAACGTAAATAAAAACAAAATTATGTAAAATTTTTGATGAAATGGTATCAAAAAAATATTATTATTATTATTATAATTTTAGACTAATGAAATAAGTTCTTAGACTAATAAAAAGACATTGAGCACTAGCAACACAGGCTATCGGCTCTAATTTAAATAAATGTACATTAGATAATGAGCTTAGTAGTATTAATAAAGTAATATATTGAATTGATACTATCTTCTGAAGCTGATTGTAGAAGGGTTAATCGTTCCAAATGCAATAGTTCTAGCCAAGGAAAACTTAAGGCAGTCGCAGAGAATGTGCTTTATAGTTAGAGCTTGTCCTCAACTGCAGATTGGGGAGGAAGACTTCTTCAAGATCCATTGGTGAGTTGCGATAGTATGACCAAGGCGAATTCTCGAAAATATTTGGATCTTGGTTTTCTCAACATTTGTTGGATATAAAGGTGGAGTTAATTGAGGGTTAATGGAGGAGTAGTGTTGATAATGGTATTGTAAATTTCCTTCTGCAATTTTCTCTTTAACTTTTTTTCCAATGTATCTTTGAAGATCCAACTTTTCCATGACATCATCCATAAATAGAGGAGCAGAAGCAGCATACTTTGCCGCTCGATCAGCCTGCTCATTTCCCAATAAACCGATGTGACTTGGTACCCATAACATTTTAATTTTTCCGTCGGGTGTAGTAATTATATTCCTTAATTTGTTGATGGTGCTCTATCTCGAAGTCGAAGGGTTCCGAATAGCTTGTAATACAAACAAACTGTCGGTAACAATGACGGTTTTGAGTTGGTTTTTATGGGCAAAGTTCGCAGCGTGAAGGATAGCTCTGGCTTCGGTTGTGAAAGTTGAAGTACTTTCGTGAAATATGTGGTCGAGAAGAACCCGTCCTGTAGCATCTACCACGACAATATTTGGATTTTTTCAGCTATTGAAACATTTTTTGACTTTGGAATTGGCACAACTATTGCCAGTCTCCACATGTAGGGTATATGACCCGTCAAAAATACCGTATTATATAGGTCCAGTAATTTCTTTTTACTAGACTTAGACATAGCGCTGATGATTTGGTATGAGATGCGGTCTAGACCAGGTGTCTTCCCCTTCAAATTGGAGAGACAACTTCCAAGTTCTGAGGTAGATACGCTATTTTCCAGGAACATGGCACATCTATCGATATTATATGAAGGAGATATTGGAGTCCTTTTATTTTCAATGAAAGCACTGGAGAAGTTGCTGTCAGAGGAGTGTTCGCACCACATTTGTCCAAAATAATTAGAAATATCATATGCGTCAATTAAAGTTCCATTGGGAGTGCAGATGTCAAAAATTTCGTTCAGGTTTGAAGTCCCATTGAGTCTGTTGATTTTTTGCAGACAACTTTAATTGATGTATTTCTGTGAATTCCACTCGACAAAAGTTCGAAACTAAGTGTCTTTCATTTTCGTAATTCCTTCTTGAATAGAGCATTGGCCTTTTTGTATAATAACAAGTGATTCTGATCAGGACATCTCTTAAAGCGGTGCCATAGATCCATTTTATTTTTCCTCAAAAACGAAAGCGTGTTGTTCCACCAAGGAACCCTAGCTCGTTTAAAAGAGCTGTTGGATTGAGGAATAGAAAGATGAGCAGTCGTGCGAATCGCTTTAGTCATAATAGCAGCATCATGGTTGCAGTTCCCGTTAAATGGCTTCGAATTCAGAAATGACTCCACTTGTTTGGAGTAATTGATCCAATCCGCTTTATCTAGGAGGAATTTGGCCTGTTTTGCTGGAGTAGCAGAGGACGTTGAAAGTTTAAGATCGATTATGATTGGAAAATGATCACTATTATGTAGATCATCAGAAATAGACCAGGACACCAAAGGAAGAAGTGATGGAGAGCAACATGTTAAATCAACATGTGAAAAAGTATGATGAGTTGAGAAGTGCGTTGGTTTTCCATCATTTAAAACGCAAAGGTTGCTTTGAAAAAAGGCCTTTTCTAAAACAGTACCGCGAGTGTTGTTCGCTGTTGAGCCCCAGATGGTATTCCAGCTGTTGAAATCGCCGCATATAATTAATGGGGGGGAAAGTACGGAGAATAAACTGTAGAGTTCTTGCTGAGAAAACGATTGCGAAGGTGGAATATAGAGCGAAAGCACTGTAAATTTTATATTTAAGATTATTTGTATCGCTACGGCTTGTATATTTGAGCTTAAATTTATGCGTTTGTGAGGTATGCTTGATTTTATAAAAACACCTACTCCTTGTTTGGAAAATGAATTTTGATCAGCATTCGTGAAGTATCCAGTACATGCTTTGGGTGGAATAGGATTAAAAGAGCTTCTACAATGGGTTTCTTGAAGTGATAAAAAGGTTGGATTAAAATCGCTTCTGAGTGTACGAAGTTCATCAAAATTATTAATAAGTCCCTTAATGTTCCATTGTAGAATTTTAAAAACTTTATTTAATTGTAATGACATGTAAGCAGAGTAGAGGGAGGGTTAAGTTGACATGTCAGCGTCTCCGTCGAGAAGGTCGCTATAGGAATTTTTCGTGAATGATTTATTCTTACCAGCAGAATAATCTGTACTTAGGGGATTTGGTACATTTGAACGAATTAGCGCACGTGAATAATTTAAAATGGAAGATTGATTAATGGATGAAAGAATGGATTCATTACCACTTGTGATTTGTTGAGTAAAGTTGAGAGCTGGAGATTCTGGAGAATTTGGTATAATAGATTTTAGCATATGTGTCCTTGTTTTAATTTTTTCAATATTTGCAGTTGCTTTGGTTTTTTCAATATTATCTTTGGCGGGTGATGTAACTGGTTTCGCAATATAATTTTAGGTTAATGGTGGAACAGGTTTTTCATTGGAAGCAGTTGGAGTTAAAGTCTTACTAGGGTCGATTTGCGAGGCAACAGCAGCGTAGGTATTACTTTTGCCAATTCCATGGGCTACAGATGAATTTCTTTCCCGGTATGTGCGTCGCGCTTCGCCCATGCTACAGTAATTTTCTGTTTTGATTTCGTAATTCCTTCTTGAATAGAGCATTGGCCTTTTTGTATAATAACAAGTGATCATGATCAGGACATCTCTTAAAGTGGTGCCATAGGTCCATTTTGTTTTTCCTCAAAAACGAAAGCGTGTTGTTCCACCTAGGAACCATAGCTCGATTAAAAGAGCTGTTGGATTGAGGAATAGAAAGATGAGCAGTCGTGCGAATCGCTTTAGTCATAATAGCAGCATCATGGTTGCAGTTCCCGTTAAATGGCTTCGAATTCAGAAATGACTCGGCCTGTTTGGAGTAATAAATCCATTCCGCTTTATATAGGAGGAATTTGTCCTGTTTTGTTGGAGTAGCAGAGGACATTGAAAGTTTAAGATCGATTATGATTTGAAAGTGATCACTATTATGTAGATCATCAGAAATAGACCAGGACACCAAAGGAAGAAGTGATGCAACATGTTAAATCAATATGTGAAAAAGTATGATGAGTTGAGAAGTGCGTTGGTTTTCCATCATTTAAAACTCAACCTTTGCTTTGAAAAAAGGCCTTTTCTAAAACAGTAACGCGAGTGTTGTTCACTGTTGAGCCCCAGATGGTATTCCAGCTGTTGAAATCGCCGCATATAATTAATGGGGGGGAAAGTACGGAGAATAAACTGTAGAGTTCTTGCTGAGAAACGATTGCGAAGGTGGAATGTAGAGCGTAAGCACTGTAAATTGTATGTTTAACATTATTTGTATCGCTACGGCTTGTATATTAGAGCTTAAATTTATGCGTTTGTGAGGTATACTTGATTTTATAAAAACACCGATTCCTTGTTCGGAAAATACATTTTGGTCAGCATTGGTGAAATATCCAGTAAATTATGTGGGTGGAATAGGATTAAAAGAGGTCCTACAATGGGTTTCTTGAAGCGATATAAAGGTTGGACTGAAATCACTTACGAGTGTACGGAGTTCAATAAAATTATTAATAAGTCTCTTAATGTTCCATTGTAGAATTTTAAAAACTTTATTTAATTGTACTGACATGGAGTGGAAAGTAGGTTAAGTTGAAATGTCAGCGTCTCTGTCGAAAAGGCCGCTGTAGGAATTTTGCGTAAATAATTTGTTTTTACCAGCAGAATAACCTGTACTTAGGTGGTTGCGTACATTTGAAGTGCAACGAGTGGGCACATGTGAATAATTTAAAATTGAAGGTTGATTAAGGGATGAAAGATTGGACTCGCTACAGGTTGTAATTTATTGACTAGAGTTGAGAGCTGGTGATTCTGGGAGATTTAGTTTATTACATTTAGGCATATGTGTTGTTGTTTTAATTTTTTCAATATTTGCTGTTGTTCTGATTTTTTCAATATTATCTTTGGCGGGTAATGGACCAGGTTTCGCAATGTAATTTTTGGTTGATGTTAGAGCAGGTTTTTCGTTGGAAGAAGTTGGAGTTAAAGGCTTATTAGGTACGTTTTGCGAGGCGACAGCAACGTAAATATTGCTTTTGCTAATTCTTTGGGTTCCAGAAGGATTAATTTTCCGGTATTTGCGTCGTGCTTCACCCATGCTACAGTAATTTTCTGTTTTGATTTTGAAAATTTCACGCATTTGTATAAAACGTGGGCATTGTTTGTCTAACGGCGAGTGTTGATCGTTGCAATTTAAGCAGAAGCTACGCATACAGTTTTCAGGATGTGGAGGAAGACCACAGTTAGCGCAGGATGGAGGACTTTTTGCCGTATGACCCAGGCGTTGGTAGTTTTTACACCTCATAGGATTTGGAATGTAGAGTTCTACTTTACATTTGCACTAAGCTACATCAACCGTTGCCGGTAGCCGGTAGCGGTCAAAAGTCAAAATAATTCTTCCTGTAGGAGAGCGGGTTTTCCATCGTCATTTAATTTGGTGAATTTGTAGACTTCAGTTACTCGTTGACTGCCTATTTGGCGCACAATTTCATCTTCCAACACATGCTTTAAGCATGGGGCACAAACCACGTCTTTAACCGAGTTCAGTTTGTCATGCAGTTTAGCGGATATAGCGCACAAATTGGCTAATGATTTAAACTGTATGAACTTTTCGATTGGGCTCAGTTTCCCAGCCAGGACAAGTAAATTTCCATCGCGAAAAATCGATATAGAGTCTATATGCGTTCTAATGCAATCTAGTGCTTTTTTAATAGCGAAAGGCCTGAATTGCGAAATTGTTATGGAGGGATCAATTGGAGAAATCACAACATATATTTTGTCGATGCTACGGGTTGGCAACACCGGAAATTCGGAATTTTTAATTTTTGTTTTTTGATACGTCTGCTAATAGATGAAAGCTATTTGAGTTTTTATCTGGCGGCCCCGGGGCCATTATGCCTTATGGTTGTCCACTGTTTAGTAAATTGGTAAATAACCACTTACTTGAAAAGGTTTAGGAACTGAGGATAATGACAATTGTTTTCAATATTTAACATTTCTTTTATGTTTTTTGTTTTTTTGTTTTTTTTATTATATTTGCAGAAAAAGAAAGCAAATATCGTATCTGCGACAATCAGTTTTAGCAAAAGCACAGAAAACACACGAGTTGAACACACGAAAACACCGAAAAACATCGAAAACAATTAAAAAATCGCAGACGAAAAACAAAACACAATACTCAGAACACAAGTCGATCGTATTTAAAATTTATTTTTAGAAATGCAATTATTTCATGCTTATGATAATTATTAATATTAGGAGTAAGATAACCTACACATTATGTTATGTAACAAAAAGAATTATAAAGCAAAAAAAATAAATAAATAATGATTGTGTTTATATATAAACAAACAACAAAAGCAAGCAACTACAATGCACGTAGGGGAAAGATTATAAAAAATAAATTGATCTCGGCCTAAAAATATAACAAATTATGTTTGGTCGCCTTTTAATTCAAAATTAGATTTGGAAGATGTTCTTTGCCTATGTTAATCTATGACGATAATTAAATAACAACGCTAGCTAAGTTTTCCAAAGAACGTGAATTACACAGCTCACAATTGAGTCTACGTAGGCAAAATATAACTCGCAGAACTAATCACACGCGTTACTATTAATTTCAGTTAATATAACCTTTTTGTAAACTCTACCATTCAGCAGCTCCCATGTAAACGTAATATCTTTTCTAGCGAGAACGAAACTGTGCAGGCTCATGATTAATCTTGACATTAAATAACAATCTTTGAATTCCTTCCACCCCCCGACTTTTCGTTTTATGAACTATAAGTTCTATATGTGGATTAAGGAGAGGCTTGTTTTTAGAGCTTGACCAGAAAATCAAAAGATATTTTCCAGTTTTACATTATCATCTTCTCAAATTCAAATACAGCAAGTTTAATTTACACCATAAGAATGTGCGATTTATATCAACCTGTAGCAATTGTGTGCCTCCTAGCAAATTAAAAGATGAGGACATTTGAACACCACGCCCCAGTGTATCCAAAAAATTTGGCACTCTGAATAACCACAGAAAAACTGTTAAGGTAAAGTAATTAAAATAAGACCTAAGTGTGCCTTTCGCAACCATAGAAGAGGCAAAGAAGTCGTTCGGGTGGTACGGTGTGAATTCTATTTAGCAAATAAAATGTTATGTTTGCTATGTTGCATTTTGATTTACGTAGATATCTTGGTATTGAGTTTGTTTTGTTCCCTCCATTAAATGCTGGCAGGTACGTTTCCGTAAGCCTTCGTTCTCATATGCAAGACATATGTTGCGGGCGTTTTTACTGCTTTTCCAGGTATGCAAGAAAAGTTTCAATTTTTTTAAGCATAATCCTGCTGCCTGTTTCAGTTTTTGCCCGTTTTCTAGAATTTATGTTATAATAAGAGGAAGATTTTTAACTTGTTTTTTTATTTCTCTTTTGCAGCGCTTTTGTTTAGGTCTCAGACTCACGCAGGAAATCAATTTTATTGGAAACCTTTTGGACATTAGCAATTGGGAAGACTTGGCAAATTGCCCTTATTCATTGTTTTGTAATGAAACCGGCTATTTTCAGCTTTTACACGTACTTTTTTAAATCAATATTATTACATTGGAGAAGAGAAGTACTTGATGTTACATTTTAAATATTCCAATGACTACAGAATGTTTGAAACTCCTTTGAATGAAATTGTCTATTGTTATGTTACGTATTCAAATCATTAACTAGATCTTCATATTTTATTTTGTAAATGTCATAAGGCATTGAAAATATCCAAAGAGCCAGGACCTATGTGAAGAAGCAACAAAGCAAGTTTCCTTTGTTCGATTTGTTCTTCTTCTTCTTCCATGTTGTGTATCAATTTATTGATGTTTTACACTTGGAGTAATAAACCGCGCCAATACATATAAGCTCTACATAGTCGCTATAAAATTATTCTGCAATAAAAGTATCCGGCTGTAGGATAGTTTTCAAGAAGACAATCACTGTAAATCAAACATAGAGCTATTACTATTAAAGTTTTAAAAAAGGTTTAAGAAAGACTTCGTTCGCTTTTGGTAGAGGCAATGTGATGACTACAATGATTTATTGAAAAATAAACTAGATGGGACAATTGTTTATAAAGATGCGATGTCTCTTGTTAACTGAGACATAAATATGAGGATGCCGATATGACTCACCTTAATTTCTAATGTCATTAGCAAAGGTAACCGCGAACAAATATGATATAAAGGGTAACTTGGGTGATTCGATAACAACTTATTTGGGTTTTGCTCTTGTAGGTGGGCTGACCGCCCCGCCTATGTTCTCTGACGATGCAGAACTAACAAACCGAACAAATTTCTTAAATTGAACGCGTGTTTATGTATAAAATACTTGATCCAATTTACCGGAAACTTATAAGTTGGCTTGTTTGTTCAAAATTTTTACCTGTGGTACAGTATGCTCAAGGAAATTGATGCCAAGAATTAAAACTTACTGATTTGCTGATTAAGCGCACACTGCCCAAACCTAATTGACGTCATATTTGGAAATGAAGAAAAAAATGGTCAAAAAATTGCGAACTTATTAAGTTATAAGTTTATTTCTATATATTTAAATATATTAATGAAAAAGTGAATATACGCGTGCTTGTTGCGTATTGCTATATATATAAACAAAAAAAAAACAAAACTCTTAAGTCGTTAATCAAATTGTTCAAGATAAGCTGTATGAAAATTTGGTATAGTTTTAGTAAGCGATATATTGAAATTATGTAAAAGAAAACATAGAAACTCAACATAAATACAGCTGTGAAATTTTTTATAATAATTATATGCACAACTATATGATTTATGCACAAAAAAAGATTGTTAAATTAGAACAAAAATGAGTGTAAGCACCTCCACATCTATTCTATTCTAAGTTATTTTTCCAACACAACGGCAAAACACGTAACTCAACAAAGCATGAATTAAGACAACGCGATGAAATCCCATCAGGTCCGGGCGCGAAACTATACTTTAGAGAGCTCGGGCCTTCTAATATATCGTTTGCGAGTAGTCGCAAACGAAATCAAGAGCGAGTTAACTATCGGATAAGAGCAGTGTGAACTTGGCTTAAACTTATCAGTTGAGTAGTTGCGAAAGAAATAATCAGCAAACAGGTTTGCGTGTTCAATCCTATCGGCAAACACCAACCCATTGTAAGAAACTTAGGAGGGATATATAGAGAGTTTCCTTTTGGAATTAACAAACTTAAAGGATAGTGTGGGATTAACGATGAGGATTTTATAAACTGTAGATATCTATGGTAATGTAGGTAGTTGAGATAATTAAATCTATTCCTTGAAGTAAAGTAGGCAAGATGATCGAAAGCAGAACCACTTTTCATAAATTTTTTAAAACGTCTGTTTGTCCTATTTTTGTGATATTTTATTGCACTATTTTATCCATAAAGGATAGCTGCTTCGAGGGCATAGACTCTTGATTGGAACAGCCACAGAAATAGCAGTATTTAGCTCATTATAGATGACATTACAGTATCAATATTTCAAGCTTAATGTGACAAAGAAGAGATTTCTGCAATAGAATCTCAGTTTTCTTAAAATCATAGTGATTATTTGTTAAAGATGGATTTTAATCCATAGAATGGATCCACAGTCCATCGTGCCAATTGTGAAGATTTATACTTAAATCTGGATGATGTGATGTGAATCTTCAGGCAAGCTGAAAGGGGAACAACGAGACACGGCTATCTTCGGGACATTGGTAAAGCATAGATCTAATAGCCAAAGTCTGGCAACTTTGTCGCGCGGTATAGTCGTATATTTTTTGTGTCGGCAATTACAATTTTAATTTTTTGTTGAATTTCGTGGCTATTCTGCCTTATAGTGTGTGATTTTATAATATACTTTGAGAAGAAAGTGAGTGAATTCAAAGTAAAAGAAATATTTTTCTTTTACGATTTCATTTGATTCATTTCAAACAAAAATTTTGAGCTCTGATAAAAATCTCTCTTTTTTTTTTGTTTTCTCTCTTTTTCTCTGTTATTTTTTTTACTGTTTGGAGTTTGTGTTGCTAGTGATCTCTCGTTACAGTGTCAACCTAACAGAGAAGTTTTGCACAAATTGGTTGATAAATTTTTATGTTCAGGATTTTTTTTAGTAGTTTGTGTGTCTGTTCTTCATAATCAACAACTGTCTTTTTGACAGGACATGGAGTGCTTATATACAACTTGTCGGGCGAAATCAGGCCCGGAGTCGGATAAATTCGTTTCTTGTTGGCTCTGCGAGCGTTTTGGTCATGCAAAGTGTGCCGGTATTCTCGGCCGTGCTGCTGACGCAGTCGCTGATCCGGCTAAAGGCTTAAGATGGTCATGTCCTGACTGTAGGCAGCGGGACATTGACTTTTATAAACTTTTCACGGAGACCCGTTATGGTTTCTCGGAATTGAGTAGAAATCTCGGCTCCTTGTGGGAAAAGTTTGAGCTCATTAAGTCTAGGTTTGATGAGTGTCGCTTTATTGGACACTCATCTTCTACTCGTAGCGTAGCGTGTGGGACGTCACCTCTGGCTTTCTCCAAATCTAATTCGTTGGTACAAGTTACCGCTCCCTCTAACTGAACGTTGAAAGGGTTTTGTTTAACTCACGATATGTGCACGACATTTTTATTGTAAGAAAAAATGAAATACTTTCCTTTGTTCAGAGGAAAATGGTGTAGGTGTTGTAGGACCCATCTTTGGCGTCTTCCATAAAATTTTTGCACCGAAGGAAATCATAGGGAGAACGGGCTGTAGCCCACTGCTTAAAATCTACCCGTTCAGTTGGTAGGTTTCCTCGCTCTGATTGTTCTTATCAAAGTAAAGCAAGTGTATTTTTTTTAGTTGTAGCCCTCTGTGGAGTGCCCATGAAACAAAAATTTGAAATCCTCCCAAGTTAGCTAACTCGGCAATGACACCTGCGCCCGTCTTTTACAACTTTCAATCGTCTTAAAGAAGCACTCAAGCGTAGTCCTAAAAAACAATAAAATTTTGAAGTTCTATGTACAGACGGACAGTGAGAACATAAAAACGCACTCACTTCTGGTTTTACAAAACAATTTTGGGCACTTTTTTGTATTTTCCCAGAGTGTTCAGGATCATAGGTGTCTGTTGGGCCTCGTTTATAATTAGCTAAACACTTCTCTACTGTTTGTCTCGGTGGAGTCCAAGTAATACCTGTTAAGGCTTGCTTGAAGAGTGTTTTGACTGCTTGAGAGTGAGAGACTGAGCACTAGCAGCACAGGCTATCCGCTCTAATATAAATAAATGTACATTAGATAATGAGGAAATTTAAGATCATCCCCGAAGGTCCAGAGCATTTTATTTTAAATAAATTATCTTGTAACGAACTTTGGAGTGGCTGAGTTTCCACCCTACCTAAGAAAATCCGTTACATAATATATTGAATTAATATGCTGTTCTGAAGCTGATTTTAGAATGTCCAAGGAGTTAATCGTTCCAAATGCAATACTTCTAGCCAAGCAAAAGTTAAGGCAGTCGCAGAGAATGTGATTTATAGTGAGAGTTTGTTCACAACTGCAGATTGGGGAAGAAGACTTCTTATAGATCCATTGGTGAGTTGCAATTGTATGACCAAGGCGAATTCTCGAAAATATTTGGATCTTCGTTTCCTCAACATTTGTTGGATATAAAGGTGGAGTTAATTGAGGTTTAATGGAAGAGTAGTGTTGATGATGGTATTGTAAATTTCCTTCTGCAATTTTCTCTTTAACTTTTCTTCCAATGTATTTTTGAAGATGCAACTTTTCCATGACATCATCCCTAATTAAAGGAGCAGAAGCAGCATACTTTGCCGCTCGATCAGCCTGCCCATTTCCCAATAAACCGATGTGACTTGATATCCGTAACATTTTAATTTTCCCGTCGGGTGTTGTAATCATATTCCTTCATTTGGTGACGGTGCTCCTCCTCGAAGTTGAAGAATTCTGAATAGCTTATAATACAGACAAACTGTCGGTAACGATGACGGTTTTGAGTTTGTTTTTATGGGCAAGGTTCGTAGCGTCAAGGATAGCTCTGTCTGCGGTTGTGAAAGTTGAAGTACTTTCGTGAAATATATGATTAAAAAGAACCCGTCCTGAAACATCTACCACGGCACAAACAGGAGGCAGACGAAAAGATTTTGAGCCGCCTGTGTATAAAAGATTCCAACCGTTATTTTCCAGTACTTGGGGGTTTTCAGCTTCTTTTCTTTTTTGTGCATAGACAGCGAGATGTCAAAAGAGCAGTCTTCCAAAATCCATGGAGGTTTAAAACCAAAAGAGCGGAAATTTTTTAAGGGAATATTTAATTCCTTTGCGACGTACAAACAATGGTCAATTGCAGATGGTGACTTTGGAATTTTCTTCTTTGTTTGAATTAAAAAGCTTGGGGACTATTTTAGCTTTTAACTCATATAGTCTATTTTCTAAAGTTGGGAGACCACTTCCAAGTATAATATTATTTATGGGCGTCGTCCGAAAAACATAACAACTTGCTCTGAGGGCTTAATGATAGAGCGGTTCAAGGATGTTGATATTAGATTTGCAGCTATTGCCGTAAATTATCAAAGCATAGTCAATCTTGCTTAACACAAGCATTTTCCTAAGATAAGCAATAGTTTAATGTGCGCTTAGCATTTCCAAGCAACATATTGTATAAAATTCACCCCTGTTAAAATGGAATTTTTTAACCGAAGACAGTGTGCTTTCCAATGATGCTTGTTAGAAAAAGTGAGCCCGAGAATATGCAGCGTCTGCACGTTTAGTACTGGTAAGCCATTAATATGCATCAGTAGATTTCCTGCATCGCAAATCTGCTTTCGACATATGTGCATTTTTTTAGATTTTTGCATGCAAATTTCAGCCCCTGACGAGTTTGCCCATGCGGAGATCTCTCTTCCAATAGTTTCGAGGATGTCGATTGCTTTCGTGTTGTCTTTTTCTTTTGTAAAAATGTATACATCGTCCGCGTAGAGACAATGTTCCATTCTTGGTACAGGGCAAAGAATTTTGCTAATTTCGTTGAAGGCGATCTGGAAAAGCTTGACAGAGAGGGGAGATCCTTATGGAATGCAATTTATTAGCGGAAAGGAATCAGAAAGATGATTGTTGATTCTAACTTTGAACCGCCGGTGCGACATGAATGATTTGATGTAGTTGAAGAATTTGGGTCCAACATTGCATGATTTCAAGAGTCTTAAAATAACATGAAGGCCAACTCTGTCAAATGCTTTTTCGAAATCAATTGAGAGAATTGTTACATGATTTCGTTTGGAAATTGCTTTGCTTGTGAAATAATCAATATGTAACAGAGCGTCGATGCACCCTCTACCCCGCTTGAAACCAACTTGTTGCTTTGTTATCAGGTACTTGGAGTCAAGAAACCAAGATAATCTAGATGCCATAATCTTTTCCAATACCATAGAGAGGCAAGATAAAAGAGAGATTGGGCGATAATCCGATGCGATGGAGACATTTTTGGACTTTGGAATTGGAACAACTGCTGCTTTACTTGAATTAGATAGCGCACTGATCATTTGGTAGGAGATGCGGTCTAGACCAGGTTTCTTCCCCTTCGATTTGGAGAGACAACTTCCAAGTTCTAACGTGGATATGCAATTTTCCAAGAAGGTGGCACATCTGTCTATACAATTTGAAAGAGTAATTGGAGTCCTTTTATTTTCGATGAAAGCACTGGAAAAGTTGCTGTCAGAGGAGTACTCGCACTACATTCGTCCAAAGTAATTAGAAATATCTTGTGCGTCAGTTAAAGTTCCATTGGGAGTGCAGGTGGCAGAAATTTCGTTCAGGTTTGAAGACACATTGGGTCTGTTGATTTTGTTCCAGACAACTTTTATTGATGTATTTCTGTGGATTTACGTGAGTTCATCAAAACTGTTAAGAAGTCCCTTAATGTTCCATTGTAGAATTTTAAAAACTTTATTTAATTGTAGTGACATGGAGTGCAAAGTAGGTTAAGTTGAAATGTCAGCGTCTCTGTCGAAAAGGCCGCTGTAGGAATTTTGCATAAATAATTTGTTTTTACCAGCAGAATAATCTGTACTTAGGTGGTTGCGTATATTTGAAGTGCAACGAGTGGGCACATGTGAATAATTTAAAATTGAAGGTTGATTAAGGGATGAAAGATTGGACTCGTTACAGGTTGTAATTTATTGACTAGAGTTGAGAGCTGGTGATTCTGGGAGATTTAGTTTATTACATTTAGGCAAACGTGTTGTTTTAATTTTTTCAATATTTGCTGTTGTTCTGATTTTTTCAATATTATCTTTGGCGGGTAATGGAACACGTTTCGCAATGTAATTTTTGGTTGATGTTAGAACAGGTTTTCCATTGGAAGGAGTTGGAATTAAAGGCATATTAGGTACGTTTTGCGAGGCGACAACAGCATAAGTATTTCTTTTGCTAATTCTTTGGGCTCCAGATGGTTTATTTTCCGGTACTTGCATCGCACTTCGCCCATGCTACAGTAATTTTCTGTTTTGACTTTTAGAATTTCACGCATATGTATAAAACGTGGGCATTGTTTGTCTAACTGCGAGTGTTGATCGTTGCAATTTAAGCAGAAGCTACGCGTACAGCTTTCAGCATGTGGAGGAAGACCACAGTTAGCACAAGATGGAGAACTGGTGCAACTTTTTGCCGTATGACCCAGGCGTTGGCAGTTTTTACACCTCATAGGATTTTGAATGTAGAATTTTACTTTACATTTATACCAAGCTACATCAACAGTTGGCGGTAGCCGGTAGCGGTCAAAAGTCAAAATAATTCTTCCTGTAGGAAAGCGGGTTTTTCAATCGTGCATAGTGCATTTTCCATTTTTGTATCGTGCATCAAGCATGGGGCATAAACTACGCCTTTCACCGAGTTCAGTTTGTCATGCAGTTTAGCGAAAATAGCACATAAATTAGCTAATGATTTCGATTTTATGAGGTTTTCGGTTGCGCGCGGTTTCCCAGCGAGGACAAGTAAATTCCCATCACGTAGAATCGAAATAGAGTCTATCTATGTTGCAATGCTATCTAGTGCTTTTTTAATAGCAAAAGGGCTGACTTGTGAAATTGTTATGGTAGGAGCAGTTGAAGAAATCACAACATATTTTTTTTGTTAACAGGAACGATGCTACTGGTTGGCAACACCGGAAATTCGGAATTTTTAATTTTTGTTTTTTGGGGAGATACGTCTGCTAATAGATGAAAACTATTTGAGTTTTTATCAGGCGGCCCCTGCGCCGTTATGCCTTATGGTTGTCCACTATTTAATAAATTGGTAAATATCCACTCACTTGAAAGGGTGTGGGAACTGCTGAGGATAATGACAATTGTTTTCAATTTAACTTTTCTTTTATGTTTTTTGTTTGTTTGATTTTTTTATTATATGTGCAGAAAACGAAAGCAAGTATCGTATCTGCGACAATCAGTTTTAGCAAAAGCACAGAAAACACACGAGTTAAACACAAAAAGACACCGAAAAACACCGAAAGCAATTAAAAAAAATCACAGACGAAAAACAAAGCACGCACTACTCAGAACACAAGTTAATGTGGGATTCTTGGCTTTTTCCGCTAATTAATGTGTTCAATCTGTTATCTGATTAACCCTGCATTATACTTTGTCTTTTATCAACTAAAACCTTATGCCGAACTTACGCTTAATGTCTTTTATTTCTATACAATCCGATTTAAAAATGTAGAAGATATGCCGGTTCTTAATTGGTCATTTAATTGCGTCAAGTGGGAGATACTGTCTTCAAGATAAGTTGATCCGAAATCGAAAGTTCGCTGCGTTTCAAGTCGTCTCAAATCTTGCGTATCAAATATTTATATGACAGAAATATATATGTGTATTGATCAACTCAATATCATTCTGTTCAGGCTATGCTTGCTTTTTCGATTTAAGAACCTAATTTTGTGCGGTTCCGTCTACACATCCGATCACTTCAATAAATATCAGGAACATTTCAATCATTGCTTATTATACAACAACGCGTCACAAAAGCCTGAAAAGCACAACAAGTTTGTGCACAACTGTTTGCAACTTTGGCTGCGTGTTGTAGTCGCGTTTTCACGTATAAGAATTTAATAACCATTCATGTGAAAAACTCATTTTGGTTTAGTATAATCAACAATGGTCCTCGTAATTAAAGTCCCTCCTTTTGCCTGTTAATCTTTGTTTACAGTTTCTTTAGCTTTCACTCTATATTTACAGTGGGCAGGGAAGTGAGAAATTTGCTCTAATTTGCTGAAAATTTGTGCTGTGGAAATTTTTATTTTTTCTTTTTTTTCCTTCATAAGCTACTTTTGTTGTTTTCAATGGACATGGATTACTTATTTACACCATGTCGTGCGAAAATAGGCCCTGAATCTAAATGATTCATTTCTTGTTGGCTGCGTGATCGTTTTGGACATGCAAAGTGTGCTGGTATTATCGGCCGTGCTGCTGAGGGAATCCTTGACCCTTCTAAAGGTTTATGATGGTCATCTCCTGACTGCAGAAAGCGGGACAATGATTTCTACAAATTCTTCACGGAGACGAGAAATTGTTTCTCACATTCGAGCAAAAATCTCGGCTCCTTGTTGGAGAAATTTGAAATAACCAAGACTAGATTTGATGGGTGTCGTTATTTTGCGCAGTCATCTTCCTCTCCAGCTAACAGAGTTTCAACTCGTAGCGTAGCGAGTGGTTCGTCACCTCTGAGTTCTCCTAAGTCCGTTACGCCGGTGCAAGCTAGCGATTCCTTAAAGTCAACAAAGAATGTTAGCGTTTCTGCTACGGCTGAGTCGGTCGGTAACATAAAAGTTACAAAAAAGTCAGGAAGTCTTTCTGACTTGAGCTATGCTGAAGTGGCAAGGGTGCCTCCTCCCATTGCTGTCACTCAATCTTCTCTGGCGTCATCGCCTAAAACTAATAATGATAATAGTAAATCGTCCTCTCCTCCCGGCCTTTTCGATTGTGAACGCCGGTCGCCAAACTGAGCACGTCGCACAAGCTGCTCGTGCAAGTGTGGTTACAGCTACTATATTTTCCCCGACTCATAACTCCCCATCCGTGAACCCTGCTGCACCTAGTACAGATGACATATGCTTGAAGGCAGTTCCTCCCAGAAAAGCAATATTTGTGTCAAGACTGGCACCAGATACATCTGTTGATAACATAAAAGTTATCCCATCAGTCAACTTAAAGTGCGTTAGTATTTTAAAATTGGCTCCTTTTCAATCTACCTTTTAAAATTCTAGTTCCGACTAAAAATACGGATTTGATGTTGTGATTGTGGCTGGTTGGATCCATAATTAAGGAATTTATCACTCGGGATCGACCCCGTAATGCTAATGCAGTAGCTCTTTTCCCTTTAAAAAACTAAATATTTCTTCGGGCTCATTTTCTCTCATTTATCAAAATGTTAGGGGCCTTAATTGAAAAATCCGTTCTAACTTGCTAAATGCAGTGGGCACGGAGTTTTCCTGTTTGGTCTTCACTTAAACTTGGTTAAAGCCGGATCTACATACGTCGGAACTTTTCCATAATTCGTTTCAAGCTCTGTATATAAGCAACAGGCCACCCTCATTCGTGAAGTGGCCAAGCAATCTAACTGACATAGTCATTGCGTTGGGCGACGTTAATTTGCTTCAATTCACTTGGTATTACAGTGATAGTTCTAGCTGTTTGATTCCTACGTCAACATCTGGTAAAGCCGTTGTGTTCTTTAATGAATTATTTGATTATAATTTAGTTCAATATAATGGTACCCCTAGATTGCTTGATCTTTGCTTTGCCAATTTTCCTGAGATTTGCGTTAATCGTTTTCTTCCGTTTAGTTTAACTGAGGATCCATATCGTCCAGCATTGGGTATTTCCCTTCATTACAAGCATGTTGGTTCGGTGAACTCCAATAACGTTCCAAATTCACATTTTTCATATAAATTTTATGATTTCCATAAAATCAATGTTTCCATGCTAAAATCACATCTTTCTCATATTGTGCTTGATTTCTCAGTGGGAAATATTGATAGCTTACTGTCATCGTTCTACAATATATTAAATCAAGCTATTTCTGCATCCGTTCCGATCAAGCAGTCCCGTCCTCAAAGCAAGTGTCCCCCGCGGGGGGTTGATAAAACAATTAAATATTACAATGGGAAAAACAAACTTTTCAAAAAATTTTCGAAGGTGGTCCTTCTTTTGACTATTTCGGTTACTCCGTGGCAAGGCATAGATTGAACACCCTCAACCACCATTTTTATTGCAGATACCTTCAGTTCATGAAATCCTCTCCGTCTGCTAATCCTAAATACTATTTTAAGTTCGTTAATTCCAAAAGAAAATTTTCCACATATCCCTCGCATGTCTCTTTCAATGGCTCTGATTCCTCCGATGATTTTGAAATCCCATATCTGTTTGCTGAGTGCTTCTGACGAAACTTTTCGATTGCTAACTTCGATTTATCAACAAACTACCCATATCCTATAACTAACTCTGTCTCAATTCCTAACTTGGTAATTTCGGAAGATGATGTTTTTAAAAGGTTGCGTTGTCTAAAATATTGTTGTGCTCCAAAACGTGATGGAATTCCATCATGTGTACTTAAATCTTGCGCTATCGAGTTACGTGGTGCGATCTCAAGGATTTTTAACCTGTCCTTGAATTTAGGTGGTTTCCCTTCGTGTTGGAAGAGTAGTTTCCTTATTCCTATCCACAAGAGTGGAAGTAGACAATTTGTTGAGAACTACAGAGGCATAGCCAAGTTGAGTGTCTTGCCCAAGTTGTTCGAGCGAATTGTGACTCAGCATATAGCCTTTTCCATGAAATCGTATATTTCTCCTCTCCAAAATGGTTTTTAAAAGAGAAAATCTACTGCCCCCAATTTGTTAGAGTTTACTTCTCATGATTTCAAGGCTTTTTCTAGTGGCTCTCGCACAGATGTTATTTACACTGATTTAAGCAAAGCGTTTGATTTGGTTAACCATAGACTACTTATCTTTAAACTCCAAGCTTCAGGCTTACCGTTCTTCTTAGTGTAACGGTTAAGTTCTTATCTGCATGGTAGATCATTCAGGGTTTTTTTTAACCTCATTACCTCGGATGAATTCCCCGTGACGTCTGGCGTACTTCAAGGTAGCGACTTAGGACCCATTTTATTTAATTTATACATCAATGATTTGCCCTCCGTGATTAAATTCAGCGAGATATTAATGTATGCTGATGATGTGAAACTGTTTTTTTCCTTTTCCATAGAATCGCAATCACATCATCTTCAAAGTGATTTGAATAAAATGGTGCTCTTTGAATCTTCTGAAACTAAATCTAAATAAATGTAGGAAGCTTTCTTTCGCAAGAAGGAAGTCGTTCATTACTCAGTATTTCATTGATTCGGACAAGTTGGCAGACGTCGACACGTTCACAGATTTAGGCGCTCTATTTGATAGGTTACTTGCACATTGATCTCTCGTTAGGCAAAGCTAGGTCCGCGCTTGGTGTTATAAAGAGGTGGTCCAAAGAGCTTGATGATCCTTACATTACTAAAAGGCTGTACATGTGTTTGGTTAGACCTATACTTGTGTATGCCTCTGTTGTGTGGTCTCCTTCAAAAGCAATTCTTGCTGTTTGGCCTTAGAAATTTGGGTTGGGATCCGATTGCCCCTCTTCCACCCTATGAAAATAGGTTTCTTCTGTTATCCTTACCGTCTCTTGAAAAACATTTGTTCTTGGCGTTTCCTTCGTAATCAAAGTAATAAATGGTGCTATTGACTCGCCTGCGTTGCTTGGTGAAATAAGCGTTAATGTCCCCAAGCGCTTGTCTAGGCACTTTACCTTAATTAAGCTTAGTCAAAGTAAATATAATTATGAGCGCAGAGTAGTTTGTAAGAACCTAAATGATGTCTATCGCTTATTCTCGTTATCGGACTGTTTAAAGTCCATTAAAGCAACATTGCTTAATACGCGTGATTTACCTATGTCTCACTTAAACTAGTTTTTATCCTTAAAAAGTCATTATGAGTCGAAAATTAATTGTTGTTAACTATTATCGGTTGCCAAGCTTATGCATGTTTGCGATGGCTTAGGTGTTCACTTGCAATTTGGTCCTATACCGGTTGTGGGTGTGGCTCTATGCTGGTTGTGTACATGCTTTTTTTCTTTTTTTCCTTTTTTTTTTCCTTCTTATATGTTTTATTGTACTCATACTTAGTTTTAATATTAATGAATTTAAGATTTACTTTAAGAGTCAATTGAACTCGACTGCCATTTTGTTTTAATTGAGATTCTTGGATAAGTGGAATAAATGAATAAATAAAATAAAGTTATTCGCACCAACGTTTCCTAAAATCTATTCAAAAGACTCTTTTGGCACCCGAAACTTTTACAAAAATCTTCTTAACATATGTATATTCTGATTTGAGATTTTGGAAAATATATAAAATCATTTACTTAGACAATTTCTGAGAACGCAAGAGGATTTGAAGCGTTCTGCAGAATGCTTTTGTGTCTTACAAGATTCCTTTTCCGCCAATCCCGATGTTCCTCTATTGCCAAATAGTATAAAATGAGCAAAGGAACCGTTCCATGGTTATATTCTTCACTACATGTGTACATATTTCTCTACTTGTTTAGTTAGTAACATTTTTTTTTTGTTTTGCCTACTGGCGAGTTAAGAGTATTAATTAGACAACTGCAGTAAAAAACAGAAAAAAAATTAATTTAATTATGCTTCACAAATTTAAAATTTTTTGTTATGGTTCAGGTAGTTAAGAATTTTATTTTCAATTTATTATATTATCAATTTTTAGCTGCTTCTCTAAACAACCAATATTAAATCGAAGCAATCAATAATGCGTGAGCAATTTTGCTTACGCCAGATCAAACAGAGAGCATTCCCCTCAACTCTTGTGCGTACATAAACCAAAACTGAAACTCAAATCTGAAACCTAATTAACGGAATACATAATCAGTGTCCTGTCTCTATGCAGTGTTCCTAGCTAAATAGAAAATTTTGATGTCGCGATAGTAGCTCAAGACAATTTGCCTGGAACGTTTAAGAAGTACAATTTTGGAAAAAGAACATCGTCGGGACGACGAGTGAGACATCACACCCGGCATCGAAATGAAGCAGTTACCAGCGGATCATTGACAGTGACGCATCGTCTCATATGCGGTTATTTTTTAAATTTGAAAAATCTTGTTCAAGAAGTCATGCTTGAAACAGATGAATAAGCAATTGCTACAGGGAAAATAGAAATAAAAAATGCCACTATCGATATTGCTTTACGTGAGTTCTTTTTGTATCGGAAATACATTCATCATATATTTCATCGGTGGACAAGATGCTAAGCGAAAGTTTATCTACTTTGTCTAGAAATAAATCTGCTATTGTTAAAGGGAACATTAGGTTTATGTTTGGAGCTATTTTACAAAACGGCATATTTTTTTTAAATTCGATAATGGTCGAAAAATTTCAAAAGTCTTTTAAGATATGGACATCGTAATTCTAAGGATTAACATACTTTAAAAATGAAAGACATGGTTAAAGGTATTGGTGCAAATATCAAAGGTCGTTATGCCCTCTAACGTCAATTCAAATATGAAAGCAAATACTCTATTAAAAGTTTTTAACGCAAATATTTGTGGCCCAACAAAGGGGATGCATTCATAGATGATTTTTCAAAACATTATGCTGATTTCTTGAAGCATAAATCAAAACCGTTCGATTTATTAAAACTACACACGGAAGTGGCTGAATTGTGGACTGGAAAATGAAAAAAGTCTCAGCAATGATAATGGCAAAGAATATATCAACAAAAAGTTTCACGAATTTTTAAAGACAAATTGTATAAAACATGGATTGACGGTTACGCATACATCTTAACAGAATCGCATGGCGAAACGAGCAAATCGAACCATACTACAAATAGCTCGTTACATAATAGAGAATAGTAAAGGGGTATAATGTTTATGTGCTGCTAAGGAATGCCATTCCGTACTTTTTGAACTTTTCGCAGTAATGTTGTTGCGATGGATAAACAAATAAAATCAAAATTTTTACCGAAAACTAAACATTGTATATTGGTCGACTATTCAGAACAATCAAAAGTATATACTAAGCTAAAAGATTTAAACAATGAAGAAAAGAAGTTACCCAAAAAATAAAAATTAAAAATATAGAAATTCGTGGTAGTAAAGATGACGATTACAAAAGTCCGAAAGGGGATGGAGAAGTAGTACCTCGAAATATAGCTTTACCGTGACCAAGATGTTCACGTACTGGAAAATCGGGCTGTCTAAAAAAGCGTATAACACAGTGACAACTGTAGAATATACGCCATACATTGTAAAAGGAGCAAGGGAGAAGAGACAATCACCTACATGGGTGAAAGCTATTAAAAGAGAATAGGAACCGCTTCGAAAAAAAGGTACGTGACTTTAATTAATGCTCGCATTAAGAAAGAATTAGCAAGGTAAACTAGAGACCTATAAAGCTCCACTACTTGCGAAAGCCTGTGTTGAAACATTCAGTTTTGATTACGGAGAAACTTTTTCGCCGGTAGTAGGGTAACCCACAATTAGTCTGTTTTGAGCATTGTCAGTTAGAAATAATATGTGTTTACATCAAATAGACATTTGTTCTGCTTATTTAAATGGCTATTTACAACTGAACCTGAATACTTTGTTGATGGAGAACATCCTAAGAAAGTTGAAAAATTAAAAAAAGTATTAGATGGATTAAAGCAACCAATAAGAGAATGGAATGCTAAATTAAATGGCGTGGAGTGATGAGCATTTGTCAGAGGAATTACGTTAACAAACTACTACACAAACATGATATGACTCCAGAAATGCAACAAAATCAATACATGTAAGATTTCAAGCGCCTTGTAAAGATGAAAAATGTCAGAGGATGAATGCAAGGAAATATTAACAACTTAATATAATAGGTGCTTGGATGTATTTTGATCATCTTTTCACATGAAAGAGGCATTTATTGAAACAAATTGGTACAATATACATTAATCAAAATGTTTTTTACCTTTCTGGCAATATGATGATACCGTGTTGAGAGAGCGATTATGCTTTGGCTGCAACATACTTAAAGGGCTCTTTACAAAATCTAACTTGCTCGCTGAAAAATATATATCAGAAAAAAAGTTGCTTATAAGTCGAAGTAGTCTGTGCATCCGGAATTGGCTAATCGTAAATTAAAGTCTGGATAATAAGGCATCCATCCTTTCTTATGCGTCCGCAATAAAATTGCGCACATTCCATTCCAAAATCCATACATTCGTTTTAATTTTTAAATTTTTTCTTTTTTTCCTTTTTTTTTTACAAATCCAAAAAAAAACTTGACTCCAAAATTCCAACACTCAAAAACAGAACAACACGATTGACAAAAAAAAATTCCTTTTCAAAAAAAGAAAAAAAAACAATTGCCTACTCACTTTCCTATATGGCAGCGAAAGACTCATCACCTTCTTCAGCATTTCGGAACATTTAGTGAATAAGCTAGGTGCCGAAGAACTTCTCATCCGTGTAGCCTTATGTAACAGAGTAGCCTTGTGCAAGAGTGCAGCCTTGGCAGCTCTTACAACGTATGGCCGAGTCTTGTAATGCAAACGCATCTCCTGGACTATCTTGAAAGAATTTATTATATTTAAATTTATTGCTTTTATTATCCTACTAATGTCAGCCTCGTCAAAAGCAAAGGCTAGGGAAGCGCAACGTCAAGTGCAGGTATCTCAGCAAAACAATAATAACAGTAATCCTTAAAAAAGGCATGCACTATGCTTTTACTGATTGTTTAATTAATTCTCCCTAATTAATTCTCTATTTTTAGTCGGGCCTTATATATAATTCTTATAACTAATAGAATAACAATAACAAAAACAAATAAAATCATTGGAAAATGTCAGTGTTACAATGCAAACAGGATATTATTATTTTACAATTGCATATCTTGCTTTTCTTTATAGTGACCTAAATAATATAGCTTGCGAAATTACTCTGGTATGTTTGATAAGAAATTCGATTTTTAACTATTTCTTTTTTAAAGAAAAGTTTATTTACATTACAAACGCATGACTTTTGTGGGATAGTTATAGTAGAACCTTCCACTTTTCATTGCAAGTCAGCATATGCCACATAAGAGTCTTCCTTTTTGCCTAGCAAACAGTAAAACAAGGCGTTTAAAGTAGGCATTTCCAGTAAATTTGTATGGTATCCATTTTCCCTCGTTTTGGATCTTTACCATCGCATGCAAACGTCTGGAAACAGTTGATTCATCATCAAATAATGCAATTTTGAGCATTCCAAGAATGACTCAATGATGAATGAATGATGAAAAACTCAGTAATACTAAATGGGAAACTCTTATTTTAAGTAGAGAAAAGTCAAAATTATCGAATTTAATGGATGTCGATGATCAAAATACATGCAATCGCCTTTTATAAAGGTTGTTATTTGATATAATATAAGCTAACTATGTAAATTTCGATTTAACCATCAAATGTTTTTCTTTAAATAAACATTTATGGTTTTCCGTAAATAAACACATTGCCATGTGCACAAGCTTAATATGCCCATTCATCACAAACGATACAGAATATAATAAGCAAGCATTATGCACTTATTAACGACCGTACATGAAGTATATAGTAAATACAATTTATTTATGACATTAACAGCAAGTCATCCTCTTCAGAATTTTGAGTCGTTCAGAAGCTCAAAAATTTTTAATCGGTTTGGTAAAAGATGAAATTTCGAAACACGGTTTATTAGTGCAACTTTCCAATCGTCGCTTTTAGATCTAGTCAACATCAACATCAGCGGCAAATTCAGCATATTTCTTAAACACAAATGGGCTTGGTTTAGAATAATACGCTAATGAATCACCATCGGCTGTTCACTCTAAAGAATAATTTTCATAAAAAAATTAATTGATGTGCAAAAGCATCCTATAATTTTATCCACGCAAAGTTATATAACGAATTTATTATTACCTTATTATTATGAAAATTTACTATGAAAAAATTTTACCTTATGAACAATGAAGCAGTTAGAAATGGAATTCATTAAAAATACCCGATTTCGAAACTCTGTCTTACAGTAAAGATTGCAATTCGAAAATAGCGGCGATGGCGTTGGAAGTTCTTCGAAATGATATGGTATGGGAGATGGTTCAAATCGCTTTAAAAATTGATTTTTTTTTGAAAAGATGCAAATAAAATATCAATACACGTTCATAATTACTATTATTAATAATATACTCTATGTTCCGCAAGTAAAACATATTTTGACGTCATGATGTATAGATTCAGATATTGTTTTCTATTCATTCAACAACCCAACAACGAAGTACTTACTTTACAAATGCATGTTTGGTAAATAATAGTAATGCATATAGATAAATATTCAAATTTTATTTTCGTTACTCAGATATAGCTGCATATTTTCACGTTTACGCTTCTAGTAGATGAGTGCAAGCGTTTTAACGAGCTATCCAAAAATCAATTTTTTATTTTCTTATTCAACAAGATGTGTTCTGTTCTTGAGAAATTGAAAAAGATTCAACCAAAAATTAAGAACTAGCACAAGTTCAAAAGCTTGGAGATACCATGTTAAATTAAACTCCTGAAACAGCTTAAAAAAATATGCGAAAGTGTATAGTTTTGTGGGCGTTCAAAGGATTTTTAAATGTAATTGAATGTATTTGCCGGATTTTATTTTCTGTACCACGCATAATAATCATTTTTCAATTGCAGGTGAAAACATGTTGAATCGAATGCAATTAATATTTCAAAGGAAAACGGCAAATACTACAATAGGATAAAGTAAAGAGGGGGCATTACAAAAAAAAAATTTATGAACATCGGCAATGTAAAGGAAACGTTCAATTGGACCATTCGATGAAATTGAAAGATAAAAGAGAAGCGATCTGCCAAATTATTAGTTCTTTCAATATATAAGGCAGAATATTCGTTCACGAAAGAAACACTCAAGCAAACTGGTTGGTTAAAATGTTGGGCGGCGAAAAGGCAACTTCTAGCTTAATAGAGGATGAGCAGCAGTCTGAGCCGCAACGAATGCCAACGCCAACACCTTCAGTTAATCGAGCATCAAAATTTTCAAAACATACTACAAGCAGTGACAGAAAAAAAGATCAAAAGCAAAATATTCCTCATCAGCATTCGAAAAAATATAGCCGAGCAAATAAGAATGGGAATATCTTTTCCCAACATCTGAGGAAAGCATCAGAAATAGATTCAACAATGACGAATTATCATTTTGGCGATATTGTTGAGGGAGAAGAAAAATGTGTGAGTCGTTTGATTAAGCTAATATTTTCAACACCCGGTTTGGTGACAATGGTCATAATATATTCCATAATGGGCGCTACGATATTTCCATTGATAGAAATATCGGAAAATGTCAGCAAAGCAGCTTTAATAGCAAAAAGCCGCGAGGAATGCTTGAAAGAGCTCTGGACGATAACGGGTGAGGATACAAAATTATACTAATTACTTATATGAATATATAAGTACATGTAATTTTTATTTATCGAAAGTTAATATAACGAACGTTTAAATATGGCTACCAAATTGATACCATTTTTAAATTTTTGACCAAAATTCGTTCAGATGCTCAATTTTGAAAACCTCATAAAAAAGGAGCGCAGAATGATGGCAATATCACATCAGAATTTTTGCCTGTAACAAATACTTAGTTTAATTTCTGAGACGTTCTTCCATGTAAATTCGTAAAATTAAAATCGAAAAATGTAAAATTAATCAATAAATTTCTTCTCCGTCAACAAAGATTTTACTAGAATTTAGCACATTTAGAAAGAATATGTGTTTTTGGAAAGTTGAAAGTCCGGAGACACGGCGACAGTTTTCTTGCTTTTCTATGGTGTTTTATTCAAGATATGTTAAAATTCTCTTTACAAGGACATATATATACTAGACACAACTTTTTTGGTCAGCGTAATATATTTTGTTTACTAAACACCTTTCCCTTATTGGTCAACCAGGTATTTTTAACAAACGTGTTTTTTTTTTGCATACATGCACTTTTACCCTCTGCATTTACTTGATTGGTTAAGAACATTAATTTCACTACATTTTATATTTGCTTATTGTGCACTATTTTGTTAGTATTATAGTATATAAACACCAATTTGTTATAATAAAAGATCTGAAAAGTTCACCAAATTTTGACTTTCAGTTTTCATTTTTGGGCGGAGTATGTCAATCTACTGAACGAAAATAAAAAAAACTATTCCCCTTTTTAAAAAAAATTCAAAATATTTCGTAGTATTTATTATTATTATTATTAATTTCGCCAGAGAAATAAATTCTAAGACTAAACTCTTAAATGCACTAGCATCTAAGGCTATCGGCTTTTATTAAAAATTCTACCGCATTTGAGTTTCGAACCAACGACCATTGACTTGCTAGTCGAGATTCCTCGCCTTCGGCTACTCAGGCGGATATATTTCGTAGTAAAGACAAGGGATACAACGGAAAATACAAGTGCGATCGATTGATTGAAACCTGCCTTCCTGCAAAAGGAATGAATTTACGCGAAATCAAATCAGTAATTAGCTTTACACTAAAAAAATTAAAATCATGCTTGCGTAACATGACAGTTTTATTTGCTTTAATTCAGGCTACTGGTTTATGGTCTCGAAACTAACTTATAAAATAAAAGTGTATTTTCTAAATGCTGTCATTTACGTGTGGTTGGTACGCGTCATATCGGCGAAATGTTTGAGCTTGCAGTGCGATTCAGATAATCATATTTTGTGTTATCTTTCTTGATCAACAACATTATCTTCCATGTATTTCGTTCGTGACTTTGAATATCCTAGATTCAAGGTAGTTGTACATATAATTTTATTTATTAACAAATAGCTTCTCAGATGTTTTTAGTTAAAAAGATGTTGTGCTCCGTATATTATTAAACACTAATATACTATTCTTATAAGATAGAAAATCCTATTCTATGTAACTTTCAATGAGAAAATCAATTCACACAGCTTTGCTCGCGTACCCGTGGTGTTGTCGCGGTTCGTTGGTTCCATTTTGAAAGTAATTTTCTCATGACGTCGTTTGACGTTTTCTGCTTTTCCAAAAATTTCATGGAATTTTGTTACAAATGACGATCTGCAGTATAGGAAATTATCGACTGATGTGTTACGAATTTCACTTTCTATAACGTATATAAATTTAATGTCTGGGATGGAACTGGTTTAAAGGCGAAGCGTCTAAAGTCTTTCGTCAAGAGTGATAGTGCTTAAAACTGTAAAAAAACAACTGGACGCATTTCATACTTTATTTCAAAGCTAAGACACGAAAGCGTTGTTAAACTTTTTTAATTCTAACATTAAAAATTATTAAAATTGAAAAGAAACGTCAAAACATGCTTTATTGTACCGGCTGTTACATCGTTGCCCAAACATTTGTGACGTAACTGTTTTGGTTACTAGCAATAACAATAAAATATGATATAGTTATCCAAAACAATGCCAGCTTCTTTTAGAAGACACTAGTCAAGATGATAATGCAACCGATTGAAAGGTGATGTCGGTAATTCGCTGGGTCAAACGTAAGCAAATTAGTTTTCGTAACATTGATAACAATAAAAGATCTCTGCAATCTTTACATAATATATATAATAACTCTGCAAGAAACCTATCGATACAAATTTTTCAGACCGATTTTGTACTCCAAGCCCTGGAGATTAGGTGATCAAGTATCTGAAAGTTGCATACGCTAATTAGTTATATAACTTGTGCCCACACATAAAAATATGCAACCTGAAAATCTAATGATGATTATAATTAACACGAGGATTTCATCTAACATAAATATTTCTTTTATTCTACCTCAATTAGAAGAATTGTTAAACTTTGCTAAAATTGCTATTGTTTTTCGTTTAGCTACTTATGGCAGAAATAATCGGTAAATATACATAATAAATGCATATTCAAATATTACAAATTTATTGGCATTATTCTCATTATTTGTTAATGCAAATAACGTTATATAATAGGAACATAAAATTATTGGAAAATAAACAGACTTGCTATTAGATTTAATGATAAAGTAAGTAGGTAATATTAACGCCTGTATAAACCAATGCATTTCTAAACAATGTTCGCCGCCTTCCAAAGAATATCATTGTATTTCTTTTAATTCCGATTGATTGGTCTTTTGTACGATGTCACTAACTAACTCTTTAACGGATATCCGGTTTCGCTTAACAATATTTGAAAGATTAGATTTGAAAGACACATAATGCTTTAAATTATTTCACTGCTTATCGAGGAGCCAAGTATTGTTTTGATCGCCATTCCAACTTCTTCTTCTGAACCTCCCATTATTTTCATTTCATGGTCGCCAGCCTTACGAATAAATCACTTCTATGAATATAAAAAAACATACACGAATGTGTAGATTAACCCAGCACTAGGCCTTCCTTGCCTTTTTGGTCTGTGAAAAGCACTTCATCGTGTGCGAGCGTTTGAAAATAAATGTGAGTTCCATATACGCATCCAACCACTTCTACTAATGTTAGAGTAATTTCAATTGTCGTTTATTGTACTATATCCAGCTCCTTTTAAAATAAATTCTTCAACTACATCAAATCATTCATGCCGCATCGGCGGTTCAAAGTTAGAATCAACAATCATCTCTCTGATTCTTTCCCGCTAATGAATGGCATTCCGCAAGGATCTCCTCTCTCTGTCATGCTTTTCCAGATTGCCTTCAACGAAATTAGCAACATTCTTTGCCGTGTACCAAGAGTGGAAGATTGTCTCTACGCGGACGATGTATACATTTTTACAAAAGAAAAAGACAACACGAAAGCAATCAACATCCTCGAATCTATTGCACGAGAGATCTCCACATGGGCAAACTCGTCAGGGGCTAAAATTTCTATACAAAAATCAACAAAAAATGCACATTTGTCGAAAACAAATGTGCGATGCAGCAAACCTACTGATACAAATTAATGACTTACCAGTACTAAATGTGCAGACGCTCCATGTTCTCGGGCGCACTTTTTCCAACAAATAGCGTTGGAAAGCACACTGTCTGCGGTTAAAAAACTCTATTTTAACAAGCGTGTATTTCATACCGTACGTTGCTTGCAGAAGCCATGCGCATATTAACACTATTGCTTATCTTACCAAAATGCTTGTGTTAAACAAAATTAACTATGCTTTGATAATTTATGGCAATAGCTGCAAATCTAATATCAACATCCTTAAACCGCTCTATCACCAAGCCGTCAGAGCAAGTTGTTATGCTTTTCGGACGACGCCCATAAATAATATTATAATTAAAACTGGTCTCCCAACTATAGAAAATAGACTTTATGAGTTAAAAGCTAAAATAGTCCCCAAGCTTCTTAATTCAAACAAATATATTCTCGGTGATGACGTGAAAAAGATTGTTATTGCGAAGAAAATTCCAAAGTCCCCATCTGCAATTGACCATTGTTTCTACGTCGCAAAGGAATTGAATATTCCCTTAAAAATTTTCCGCTCTTTTGGTGTTAAACACAAAAGAGAAGATACTCCAAATTACGTCTTCAGGAATCTAATAGCTGAAAAAACCCAAGTATTGGAAAGTACTGGTTGGAATCGTTTATACACAGACGGCTCAAAATCTTTTGGCCTGCTTCCTGCTTCTGCAGTGGTAGATGCTACAGAACATGTTCTTCTCAATCATATTTCACGAAACTACTTCAACGTTCACAGCCGAAGCCAGAGCTATCCTTCACGCTACGAACCTAGCCCATAAAAGCAAACTCAAAACCGTCATTGTTACCGACAGTTTGTTTGTATTACAAGCTATTCGGAACCCTTCGACTTCGAGATGGAGCACCATCAAGAAACTAAGAAATATAATTACTACACCCGACGGAAAAATTAAAATGTTACGGATATCAAGTCACATCGGTTTATTGGCAAATGAGCAGGCTGATCGAGCGGCAAAGTATGCTGCTTCTGCTCCTCTAATTATGGATGATGTCATGGA
>NW_023998465.1:781117-818265 GCF_014805625.2 Glossina fuscipes | reverse complement strand
TAATTTTAGTCTCAATAACGCGGTATATAATTTTATTATTTAAAGAGGATTAGCGGGCCATGATATCCCATATATGGATTTGAATGCGTTTATTAATTGTTTGCCGACCGCGTCTATATGATATACGAAAGAAAACTTTCTATTCAGTACGAAGCCTAGAAAATGGAACGATTTCATGTGCGGTATATTGGAGTCGTTAACGTAAAGTGGTTATCTTTTTCCCAGACAAGACTAGGAATTTTGTCCTGTGAACAGACAGCGAGACCTATAGAAACGTAGTAGTGACATGTAAGGCGGATTGTACGGCTTGTTTGGCTAAATAAGTTCCAGAGTGGGAGCTAAAAATAGTGAGATCACTTGCATATCCCAATATCGAAACATTCTCAGTTAAAAGGTTAAATACGTCAACATCGTAAAAGTTGAAAAAAATTAGACTTAGTGCTGACGCTCGTGTAGGATATCCTGTGTGTGGTGTGGTTATTGCTATTAACTAGAATGTTTTTTGTAGGGGTTTATATAAAACACTGCAAAATCTTGTTGGTAAAATTAAATAAAGTAGTGCAGATCTTAGAGCGAGAATGCTAACTGAGTCTAAAGCTGCTGAAAAATCTAGGAAACAAGCTATAAGGGTTTGACCTTTAGCTAAAAGTAGCTTAAGAGGGGACCAGAGGATAATAACGTTATTAAGAGTGGTTTTAGAGCGCCTGAAGTCGGGTTGGGAGTCATGGAGCAGATTTTGTGATTGAAGATGACAGTTCAATCCGTAGCATAATATTCTTTCAAGGATCTTCTTGAGAATGGAAACGGGGGCCATACTTCTGTACGAGTTGGTTTTTGCCGGTAGACAATTCCTTTTTTTTCTATAGCAATAATCTGAGAGCTATGTGAAATGTGGCAGGCATTGAAAATTTTGTTGTTTGTTGTATTCTTCAATAAGAGCTAACACGTTTTCAATGCCTACATTTTTAAGATGACCATTCCTCCTGCCGTCTATCGCCTTACTAACGTGAAGACAAACCAAATGAAAAACGTCTCAGAAGAAACTTCAGGATACTACTTCATACAACTCAATGCAGAATAACCATAATAATAATTATTCCTTTCATCAACAGGAACACTCCTTTGATAGATAAAGTACTGATGTAACTGTTGTGGAGTTGTGATAATTCTCCTAATTACCAATATGCAGATACATAGCAAAATCCCAAACCGTTTCTCAAAATCGAGGGTGTAATTAGAAAGCCGGTTGAGATGATAAACACTCTTATCAATGCAAGGTCGATCTTAGTTTCTATTTTATGCAAATAGGTCGTCAAATCACTATATGGGTTGCTCGGTTTTCATTAAAATGTGGCGATTTTGTCGATTTCTTTACGCAAATGGGTGCAAAAATTATTGTTGAAGGTGAATTTAATGCCAAACGTTGGTATTAAATTCTAGACTAATGAATCCGAAAGAAAGTAAACTTTACAAATCCAACCGCAGCAACAACTATTTTATTGTTGGGTTATAGTGGGGGCAGACCCGCAAACTTGTTATCTGACCTAAAGAAAATTCCTGACTTGCTGCGTTTTGCGGTGTGCTCTGGAAGTTGTGCTAATTTACTTCATATTTATTACACTGATGACCTTAATTCTGATCGCCCGTCGATTTCCGTCTTCAACATGACTTCCCACAATTTCTTATTTAAGTACAATAACATCAATCGTAAAACTGATAATGGGACTTTTGGAGAGTGGATCGATAACGATTTACCTTAATTTGAGTTTGAAAAACTCTTTTGAAATTGGCAATGCGGTAGAAGATTCTTGCTTACCCCAAAAATTTTGATATGTCAATAAATACGTTAGCCTACAAATAATACTCTAGCTTAAAAGAATTTGAGTGGAGCGGCAAAGAATCTGCGCTTATGTCTAATTGATGAAAGAGATGAACAAATTAAAAATTTTGCAATCACATTAATTCAGGTATGTTGGATAAATATTCCTTATGGAGAGCTACTAAATTGCCGATCAAGCGAATTGTTCATTTAAGAGACAAGTCCGGAAATTGGTGCAGAAATGATATGGAGCAAAATGAATATTTTGCTCGTTATCTAAAGGGACTTCAAGCACACAAAGAATTTTCCAATTTCTAGACATCCGCTTAGCAGAATATATCTGTTGCTGAACTCAAAGAAGAGGTGAGCAAACTTCACTTGAAATTCACTGATTATGATTGGATAAGTTGAATAACTATTAAGTCTTCCACATCTAAGGCTTTCATCTTTTTAACAATAATACTTTCGAAACGTGGACAAATAATGAACCTAATAAGCTAGAAAATGTTGTTGAATTGCAGTCAGAAATTAGGGTGGTGTTGCATGCCAAAACCTTCGACGAGAATGTATGATTAGCGCTTTGGTAAACGAACGAAGTTTTGTCAATATGATGGGATGTCCAATATCAAAATTGAAAGTTTATTTTTCAATTCTCTCACCAACACATATTAGATTTGTTGAACCAACGAATGACACAACTCACTGAAGCTTGCTGGCGGATGCGACAGTTTCTTTTGTCATCAATAGACTTGTGCCCACTTCAGCTGCTTAAATTAGAGCTGATAATAGGCTGAAAGCTTGTTACAGCTGCACAGCTGATAGTGAAATTGAATAATCTCAATGCTTCGATTCAGAAGAGATTTCGATTTATCTGTAACGAAACTACCATATTCTGTGCCAGAAATGGTAGCAGATGATTTCCTTATTGTTAATTGAAGTTGAGATTATGAGAAATTAAGCTGAGATGTTGAATCTAAAATGCTTTATTGTTGATATAGTCAACAACACATTTGACAATTTTAGGTAGAGGTTGTTTAGTGATTGATAAAGACGAAACAAGTAGAGGTTGCGAAGTGGTAGAAGTGGCAGACTGTGCTGTAGAAATAGACAAAAGTGAAGTGGATTCGATGATAACATTATCGAATTGCAGTAAATTATATGGTGTGGGTATTTCGATCACGTGAGAAAACTTCTTTGTCTAGTAGATGGTTTGAGACTTTGCCTGCCAAATAATTTTCCATATTTTCCAACATACGACACCGGTTATTCAGAAACGACCCCTTTGGAAACCATGTTAGAATGGTTTTAACTGACGGAGACTTTCCCCATTTAGTTCGTGATAGGGCTTTAAACTTTTTGGTGCTAAATGTAACAAGTATCCATCAGCAAATTGGTACAGATTGTAGAGCTACAGATTGTAGAGCTCGCATATAAGTCGTAAGCTTGCCATTGAAATAACGTAAGCTTACAGTTTATCGAAACTATTAACCCACAAATCTGCTCCATGTGTACCTGAGCAGAATTCAATGATGACGTTATGACCAAAGCAGCCTCCTTTAGACTAATGCAAAAATTGTTTTACTTGATTTTTGAAGCGAAACGAACGATAATATTTATCGGTTAAAATACCGAAAGTTAAAGGTTGTTGAATAATACATGTGCATGTATGTGAAAATCAACTACTACAGCCTCCTTATGCTTGTATGTAAGTGAGAAAAAGATAACTCATCGCCACTTAACACTAGTTGAAAAGCTTAACATTAATATTTTGTTTACATGAGCAAAAACAACCAATGATTCGCAAGTGGGCCGTGAACATATCTAAAATGCTCTCTTTGATGAATGTAATTAGCAATATAAATTAAAATGAAAAACGTCAGTATATATTATATATGGCATTTATCTTGTGCTCAAAATTTTATAGAGAAATTAAATGTTTTATACGAAAGCAATTGGACCTTGCTGGTACATGAACAATTAAGACGATTCGAGGGCACTATAGTAGCGGCAACACGTCTGGGCGCAGCCAATTTACTCTTATCAGCTGAAATATCAGAAAATTCGTTAAGTCAGTTTGATTCATTGTTCGTCGCTGTTGGCAATGGAGACCCAATGGCTTGGTCCTTCAGTGAAGCTCTTCTGTATTCAATAACAGTGATAACAACAATCGGTAAGTAGCATAGAGATGGAAATAAAAAACAAATTCAATTTTATTTGTCTATAAAATATTACAAGAAAATAAAGAAACCAATTAAAATGATTAAATTAACGTTTCTTTGAATGTTTACTACTCTTGCAACAAATATTTCAATATTTCCATTGCAAAAACAACAGGACACGCCAGTCTGACACCACGTACAGCTGGAGGAAAAGTTGCAACCATATTGTATGCTTTAATTGGCGTGCCATTGATGCTGATGTGTCTCTCCAGCTTAGGAACTTTGTTGGCTGGTATTTTACATCATACGTATATTCGCTTGTATTGCAATAGGCGCCAATTCCATGATGCCACACCTGAAAGAGTCATGATGGGTAGACAAAACAAGTGCTTAAAGGTCGAGAGCGATTTGAATGATGAGGGAATTGACCTGATCAAGCAAGAATTTGTCCACTGCGATGATGCTCGGGACGATAAGTATATGGTACGTTTTTAATAGTTATGTATTCCGAAAGTTTGTTTCTGTCTGCGTATGGTAAATGTATACGTAGCTAACCTGATGCAAGTGATTCTAAAAACTTTGCTTTTATTTTCGTTTGCAATAGAAGTGTTTGTTTGTTTGTTTAGAGATGGATTGGACCAGTTAAGTTAATGTTAGATCCATAATCCAGAAACGAAGTTGAGAGGGATTGATGAAAAAATTTAAGCATAGGTAGACTGATGTAGCAGAGTGTTCGCAATGAGAGGCTCTGTTCCGCTGTCAATCCATAAATCACCGTACTTGGTACTGTACTGTCAAGATCCGGCTAATAATGCCGATAAAAGAAAAAGTGTAGGCGATTCGTGATTGTAATAGAAATACTAAAAGTAAAATTAGAATGAAAACTCAGCTAATTTGATAAAGGCAGTCAGTTGCTTCAAATGCCTAAAGTTACCAGCACGAAAAATTTCATATAAATTGTTATACAGGTTAAATATACTGAAAGATTGTCTAAGGATGTCAAACCTCCTGCACTCAAAAATAAAGTGCTCGGCAGACTCAGTAATATTGCGTTCCTCACATATGTCAGAGGAGGACACTTTGATCATTTTAAAATAGACCTTGTCGTAGGTGTGATTACTCATAAGACGGTGAAGAACTTTAAATTCCCATGTTCTGAATTTTCCTTTAGGTAGAAGCGTGGGTGTCAAAAAAGGGTAAATTTTGTAGAACAGCCGATCACTTTTTTCTCTAGCTAAAACATGATACTCATCTTTCCATTGTTTTATGATGAGTTTTTTGACTAGCAGAAAAGCTTCGCTGGGGGGGTAGTTTATGGACAAAACTGTACCATCGAACCTAGCTTGACGAGCATGGAAGTCAGCTTTTTCATTGATACTAAAACCGCAGTGGCCTGGGATCCAGATGATGTGGCATTTTTCAATACTTGGGTCTTTTAAAAGGTTGTAGATATCGAAGACATACTTATTGAATTAAAATTAGAGCAGATTTGCTGTCAGAGAAAACTACAAATTTTTTCAGCTTAATTTCTGATGGATGGATGATTGCTTGTCTGATGGCCAGAAGTTCAATGAAAGTGGATGATAGTTCTTGTAGAACTTTGAATTTTCCTATAAGTAAGTTTGGGTATTCAATAATTGAAAAACTAGAGATGTCCGAATTGATAGATCCATCCGTTGCGTATATTTTGAAGTTATTTTCGACGAAGTGGTTAAGTTTTTGCAGACAAGCGATTCGAACACAAGACCCTGATCGATTTTTTTTTGAGTTGGTGATTGAATTAAGTAAGTTTAATTCAACTACGCATTTATCATGAATAATATTATTCCAGGAGGGTATAGCAATAGAAGTGTGACTATGTTTACTTCTTTGAGTTTGTTATTGACAATTATTTCCTTGTTTATATGCGAAGAGCCACGCGTTTGTTATTTCACCATATTTTGTATATGTGTAAAATATGGATATGTGGTAAGTTTTCCTTTTGGAACATTTTCACAAAAACCGTTTGAAGAAAAAATTGATTTTGTTTTTGTCTTTGGTATAGTGGTATATGTGGTCTTGAGTTGTTTTGTGTTAATACATACTCAACGAGCTGGTGAATATTTTGCAGCGATTCCATGCGGTGTAGGGCAAAAACGTTGTAAACTCAGACTAGCGGTAACGCCTTACAGATCGAGGGAATCAAATTGGTTTAACATACAATTATTCTATGGCAAAAACTTATTCCACCTTCATGACTGAAATAAAGACAAAGAAAATTTATAAATGGCGAAACATGGAATTTTTGGATTAAATAGTACATCCAACTTTAATATCCTTTTTCTGATCTGAAATCTGATGCTATCAGCTTGCCAGGCAATTTGAATTTAGTTAGAATTGTGTTGAACGATGGCCACACCACAGTACATGGATTCTACAGAGGCATTCATACATGCATTAGCATTCTTTAATTGAATTGACGCTTTATGTGGAGAGAGTTGTAATCATATAGTATTTTGTGCCATCACAACCTACTGCTGTAGGTTTCTTCTCGTTAATAATATTTTAAAGTTAATTGCTAAGAGAAAAGCAATAGCAGCATTATTGGCTTTTATATAATTTTTTGGCAAGTTTAGATAGGCAATATTATTGTTAGAATTCCAGAGTACCATTTTGCGGTACTTGGTGATGTCCTTTAATAAATTTCCAAAAGGCTTTGTAACGCAATGTCTGTAAATTCTTCCTTTCTGTCTAAGTATCGAATTATGGATTTTATAGTTTAGGACCACACTTAAGTGCCACTTTAAGAGGATCTGAGGTCGTAGAGACGGACTAACGAGTCCCTCCTGAGCTAGCTAATTTTGGGGACATTAGAGGGAGGTTACATTTTTTGTCCTACACTATGCAGACACTTGCAACTAAGGAATATACGTGCTTTCGCTGATAAGATCAAACGGACGGACGAAACCTACTTACCGAATGGGCAGATTTTAAGTGCTGTGTCCTTCTGTATCCTATCTTACCTATGGTCTCTTTCGATCCATTATTTTAATATAAAATATTCTTTGCTTTATTTAGTATTCGATCATCAAACTTTAACGGCAATATAAATTGAGAATTGCTTTGGCAAGTGTTAGTGAATTTAAATACAACGTATTCTTATTTAATCACTTTTATCATCCATCAGACAGTATAAAATTACAATTTTTGGTGGATAAAGTCAATTTTTAGTTTATCATTTTTAATTCTGTTTTTATTTTCCCCAATTTTTACTTTTCGTTTACGTCATCCTTCCTTGTGCAAATCAATCAGTTACGATGTATTCAATATGGCCTTAAATATAAGAAAAATACCACACAAACATTTAAACAGACATTTATTCAAACTTTTCAGCAATAATCAAGAGTCTTTATTCCAATCTTTTAGATCAAGTTTAAATCACATGACGTTTGGCAGTTTTTTCTTTTCCTCTGTTGTTTGCTACAACAGCAAAATTCAGAATTTTTAGATTACCATTGTTGTCGTCTGATCCACACAACTCACTGAAAATAAAAAAATCAAAAGCATTGCTATTTTTAATTAAAGCCTAAAAAGCAGCGAATCTCTTTGAGGCTTTGAATGTTGTATTGCAGGAATTTCATAGTAATCACGAGCCATATATAGGCTCTGAGAGGATCATAACGCAGAAACACTAGAAGTACATGACGTGGCATCGAGGTTTTTTTTAAAGCAGTAATTTTTTATAACGCGATCAGTGGTTGTTTCCGAATTGAGATCAGAAATGAAACTGATTAAAGAATGTAAACATTTGTCATATTCATTTGTTTTAATATTGTTTATTCTGATTTGCAGACTTGGCAAAAGAGTAGGTACTTGCAGTAACTTTGATAATTTTTGACATGAAAGAGGCATTTATTGAGAAAAATTGATAGAATATATAAATCAAAATATTTTCTGTCGTTTTCTACAACTTTTACCAATCCTTCTGGTAACATGGCGACAGCGTGTCGAAAGAACTTATATTGGTTTGGCAGCGATCCAATCATCCACTCTTTTTCGCACTTCTTCAACTTTGAGGCGCTGCGTGCCACCTATGTCACGTGCTGGGTGTGCGCAAGAGGTATTCAGAAAACGCCATGTCCGGTGAATACGCTTGGTGGGGCAGAACTCCTCATTCCAGCTGTAATCCTTGACGACTGTGCCGACAAGTGGCCAAAATGGCACCTTTAGTCAATTGGTGTGGTAGCCATTTCATTCGCTATTCACGGAGTTTTTTGCAACAATACATCGTTTAATTTGACCAATTGAAGTCGGCACATATCTGCAGGAACAATTTCATTTGGTTTTAACTGTTCACAATGCACTACACCTTACTGATCCCACCATATGCATACCAAAACTTTGCTGCATGAATATTCCGCTTCGGGGTCGATATGGATGGCTCTTTTGGACTAACCCACGACTATTTGCTCTTGGAATTGCCGTGGTAGATCCACTTTTCATCGCCAGCTCCAATTAGACAAAGAAAACTGTTCTTCCTTTGCTTGGCAAGCAATGAATCCACAATCTTGAAGCGGTTCGAAATGCCATTTTCAGCCATTTCGTAATCATTTTCCTTTCTTTTTCATCTTTCTAATCGCATATAAACAGTTTACTGATCAACTGCTAAGATGGTCGAAAGTTCTTTGGCAGTTTGAGCTGGATTTTCGCCTAATTAGTCTTGCAATTGGTTTTCTAGGAATTTTTTTGGTTTTCCAGGCCGTGCTTTATCACTGACATGAAACCAAAACCTAAAATTTAAGTATGATGAAGCAGTCGTTTGATTTGATAAAGTTATTGGCATCACGGGTAGAACTAAAGAGGTGTTTTGCTCTAGCGGTACTAATGACCTTGGATAAAGCAAGACTGCAGAGAGCAACACGAAGTCTCTTATCATATTCATAAGCAAAAGTTTGAGAAGATACGAAGTTTTGCATCATTTTCATTTCTTTTGTTTCTGAAACCACAAAAACTTTTCCTTTCTCGTATTCATCATAAAATGAGATTTGAGGAATAGTCGAAGAGGTTACATTAGTTTGTGGCACCTATATAGTTGAAATAGGAGTTAGTTGATTTGTGATAGAATTGTAAATTTTTTGGGATTTAAATTCCTCATTTTTCTATTTGTTATTTTCATAGATAGCTATATTAAAAGATTTATTGCCCATTAAATTAGGAGTCAACCGGCAAAGTATTAGTTGGGGACATTGGTGAGACAATCAGATCTTGGTTGAAATATTCTAGTATGTGTTTTCGACGCAAAGGCAACTTGTTTTTCACTTCAGGTTGAACACCTGCGTGCCATGGCCATCTTTGGCCTTGTGCTTCAGCAGCAAAACACGGGCGATCGCAGCTGTAATTGTAATAAAAAAACAAGCTTTCATTATGCTATAATCCACAATTCAAACTTTTCCATAATCACTACACAAGCTTACGAGACGGGCACTTTAAGTACAAACAGCGTTAAAGTCGATCAACGCTCGTCCTCATCATATAAACAGAAATTTCTGGAAGCTTTCGGTATTGCGCGCGAATTGCCTCTTAATCGTATATGTGTGACTGATATAATACGAACGCACGGAAACTGGAGAAATTGGCATGTGGTACTGAACATTAGCAGCTTATTTAATGTTTTTTCGGAATTTTGAGACCGTTCTAAAGTGAATGACAAACTTATGATATATATTTCTAAAAGATCGCCGAACTAAGTATGTTAATTGTGGTGTCCATATGGGTATCAAATAAAAGGACTTGAGAATAGAATGCGAAAAGCTAGTTGCGTTAATTCTAAATTAATTAGGGGGGACGTCACGACGTGGTAGATTAATGTTTCTCAACAATACCTTTTAGTGAAGTAAAAGGTGAAAGATAAATTTTATCCCGTTCATTTGTTTATGGCGATAAATAAAAGTATTGGGTGCCAAATATAGTAATGATGGTATGTACGCGAGATTCATACCCAGCCAAATATAATTTTCTTATGTTTTTTTCATTTCAAATGTGTTTAAATGTGTGTTTGGGTCTAAATTATGTTTTTGAAAATAAAATGCTTTGAAGAACGGATAAGGATATCGGAGTTTCTTCCATTTCACGAAGCTAGCAAATCAACCTTATTAAGAAAGTCATTCCTAAGATAAATGAACGTTTCTTTGGTGAACGTAAAGTTTTAACTAATAATATGTGTACATATTCATTATCCACACCGCAAAAAGCAACAAATCTTTTCGAACAAATCCGATCAATTCAACGTGGCAACTGTAGGACGAGGATCGTAGAACGGAAGTAAGCGGCGAGTGTAGTCTTTGTGCAATTTCGTCATCAAATTCTTTTGACCAGCGTTTAATCAATCCTAGCATTTATATATAATGATAATGTGAATCTGAATAATGTCTGTCGGGCTTACGATTATATGCAATTAAAATCAAGGCCACTGCTACGTTATACTATGCGCTTGAATTAATTTTCCTAACTAAATTAGTAATAGCAAATACCAACACTGAATTGGTATTATAAAATACCAATTGGTTTCAAACTCAATTGTCCATTAAATACATGTGATGCCGTCACTTACACAATGAGAAGGATACATAACGTTTTAAGAAAGTTGCGTCTACTTATATATGTAGTGAAACTAAGTTAAAACCAAGTATGCTTCCAAAAATAAACTATGGACTGCTGTAAATAAATGTGCAGGATATATTTTACCAAACCGAAATGGGACTATCAAGAACTCTTCAATTAGATTTGAATCCATATTTAAAAGTTTGAAATCTAATCTGTATTCATAAGCTTATTTATAGGGCATCTCTGTAATAAGCAAACGTTTGTTACAATCATTCCACATCTTTAATATTATTCCTTTTTAATGCTATAAAGTAAGTAAATAGCATATAGCAATAAAATCGATTGTAAATATTTGTAGTTTTGGAAAACGTTAAGCTTTTTGATCCTTATGATGGTATTGAATTTGTAACTTATTTTTAATATATTTTTAAGCTATAGTATTCTACGAGTATTCCTAATTAGCAAATGCGTTAGACCTTCTCAAGTAGTATATGTAATACAGTACAAGAACGTTAATCGAGCGACCCGTAGGAAATTTATAAGATAAGCCATTTATTGTGATAAGCTAAATTTATTAAAACTAATTAAACGTAATTTTTGTGACTAGGAAATTTCCAAGGCCTCTTGTTAATTGTCGTCTTCTGTCAGTCGGTGGCTATTAGTCTGCCTAATTTTCTCGATACCCAACTTTACAAAGTGATCAAAGAGACATTGGTTGGTGTTGCTGAGGGCTCATCGATTTTAAACAATGAGCAATTTAGTTTTAGATACGGTTTGAGGCCAACGTAGCTTAAGATCTCAAATTTAACTGCAATGATTCTTCTAGGCTAAGTAACTATCTTATGCGTGTGACGTCCATGCTGGCTTTTCCCGGGGTTTCCTGTTGGTGTTGTTGCTGTATTTATTGTGTTGTTTACGTTATTCTACCGACTACAATCCTTTGACCTGATCTTCACCTTTAAGATATATTGTAGGATTTCAAATTTTCATTCAATTATTCTTCTGAATATTGGCAAAAATGGAAGATTAAATTTAATCGTATTAAATTTCAGGCCGTCTTCCCACAAGAGAAAGAAGTTCCCGCTTTGGTCATATAGTAACCTACAACTCAGCAATAATGAATACTTTTTTTTATGTATTCGCAGAAGTCTACTAATGTGCACATATAAACAGACATTTTGTGTGGATATTATTCAAATGCTATTCTTTATCAATGAATGTTCAGCTTTAATACACTTACTACTATAGATTCACCATCGCCATTTAATACACTTACTATAGATTCACTGCAGTTGGAATTTACCGCAAATATCAACAAAAGTTAATTGGTAAACGATAAAATCTACTATTTCGGACGATTAACAAATATGCACTATGGAATCTAGTAAGCGAGAGGATTAATAAAAGAAGAAACTGTACCCTTCTTCTGTTTTAGAGGCTTATACGCTTCTACTCAAGGTGAATGACTTGAGTTGTGACATTCGAGGAAAGAGGTCGAAAGGAAGAATTTAGTGCTTAAAAAGAAATTTTGCTGCTTATAAAGGTCGGATGTTGTAAACGGATGGAGTCACGGTGCATTGTTAAGCTAGTTCACTCGGCGGCAAAAAGGGAGGGGCTGAAGGAGGTTACACTAAAGTAATACACTTACTATAAAATTTATAAGGATGCATCAAACTTCCTTATGGGACGGCCTGATTCCATCTATTTTATAAGGGAGATCCTGATGTATGATCATGTCGTCATTGTGGTTGTTGTTAATAACGGCGTTATTATTATTAATGTAGATTTTTCTGTTTCCTCGGCTGCTATTGCTATTGTCTTTGTTGCGGTTGATGCTCATATGCGCAAAATTGTTGAAAGATGTTAGTGAATATTAGTAGTTTTCACTTCTTTTTCAACACTTTTGGTGTACTAATTTATTATAGTTCAAAATTCCAACTTCATGTAAACTCTCTTTACATTTCACCACTTACCATCCACGTCGTTTACGTTCGAAGGTTCGCATTACAGACATTTTTTGTTTTATTCTCTTCTTCTTCTAGTTCACACATCAATGCACGCAGTTGGCACAACATGTAACAGTTTTTAGATGTAAAGAGGTATGAACTATCTACGGTTTCGATGGGTGCGTAAAGTTCAGGGCAAAATTTTTTTCGATTTTGTCTCTATGTGATTGTTTAGTTAAGGAAAATTGTATATTTAGATTAGGTTTCGTTTTGCCTTCTAAACGAGTAGATACACCACAAAATGCCACTGCGACATTATGTAGGTATAGTAGTGTTTTCATTCCCATAAATTCAATTTGTGATAATTTTTCTTTCAACTTTATGTGAAGGTCAGTTAGTAGTAACTTGGCGACTGTTGTTTTTTTTAACACCGAAAGTTGAGGAGTATCTTCATTTTGTCAAAACGTTTGCAACACCCAGAAAAAAGTGTCAAAGACCCCACAAAGTATATATATTCTTGATCAGCAACAAATCCTAAATCTGTTTAAGTATGTCCGTCTTGCAGGCAGGTTGATATTGGAAATGGGCCAAGTAGCTCGAAGCACACGCCTATAGTGTCACCTAAACTAAGAACACATCTGTTCTTCAAAGGGAATGAACAATTGGTTTTTTGCTCATTACTCATAAATTATCGAAAATAATTGTACAAAAATTTGAACACATATTCTATGGGCGATGCTATCGCATTTGTGCACAAAATCATATCAAATATATAAAAATTTAATTCTATTTTTAATACCTTTACAACGAGCACAAACAAGCTTTAAAAGACCAATAAAGTATACAAATTCTGCCAGTTTTAAATTTGGAATGCACCGCCTCTTCGTTTGTTGTTCGTCTGTTTGCGCAACTTCATAGTATATATAGTAAGCACTCTCCTGTCACCGAAAATGACGATATCGCCTACAAATTTGCAAAAGAATTTGGAAGTGATCTAAAGTTTTCAAGTGGCACGCTTAGAACCCCCACATGCCTCTATGGTAAAAACTTTTGAAAATAGAAAAAATCAGTCGCGCCCGCTCCATATTATGGAGCATGAGAATTTTCTTTCACTTCTATTTTTTTTTGTGGTAATAGAGAAAAAAAAGTTCATAAACCTGAAAGATTCGCACATTTGAAGGACAAGAGTGAATAGAGAAAAAATTTTTCAGATATTATCGCCATGTAAGTGAGAGCGTTCGCCATATAAGATTGAAAAAATTACGCATTTATGACAAATGAATGTTTATATATCATAAGAATACTAATATCGGATGGATCCCAAAAAGACAAATTTTATAGTTGTATATCAGAAGTGTGTCCGTATATACCTATGTCCAACCTACAAATAATTTGGAAGATATTTGTAGGAAATTTGGTACACTGATGTCTTTTAACCCAAAAACAAACGCTTTTAAAAATAGTTCGAATCGATCACTTTCCATATTGCGCCTTATTATCAAAAATTGTTATATAGAAAAAAAAAGCCAATTCTTAAAATTTCTTAAGAGAAAGTGATGATTGGTGGCATTTTTGCATTATAAAGTGATTAAGAAATTAAACCCATATGGGATAATCTTTTTAACCCCTATATAACCGTTCCTAAAAAAAATTTCAATATTTCAACGTAAAAATTAGTCCATATCGGCAACACTCTACAACGTGAAAGCGTGCGGGGAGTAATCTGCCTTGCAGAGTAAGCAAATGATAAATTGTGAATATATTGTAGATAGATGGACCCACAATAAGTATAAAGTACAGCTGATTAAGGCTGTCTATACTATACTATAACTACTAGAATTCAAACATTTCTTTTTTGTTAAATGGAAATATTGAGCATAGTGTGTTAAAGTGGCTATATATTCGTAAGTTTCAAGTAGATAATAATTCAACGTCTGCAAGATTTCAGAATTATAAACCACAGAAACAACAGTTTATCAATGGCAACACTACAAACTACAAGGACAGCAGAAACCTTCGTTTCGAAACCCCGTTCGTACCGACTTATTTCAACACGATTTGAGATTGTGGAACCATGAACTGCCTCCTCGACCCGTGCCAAGCGAGTGATTGATGCCTCGCTACAATATCCGTTAATTCCGGCAGGTTTGCAGGAAGAAGGACAGTAACTTCCACAAACTGTACACGAAGATGGAAACGGGATTTGTAGAAGCCAGGAAGACATTAGAGGCGGTGATATCTTCGACAAATGCCGAGAACTGTTTGAGGTCTGCGAGTTTGTGGATTGTTTCGGTTCACCTCAAGTATGCAAAGGACCAGTTTAGATTTATATTCCGAACTCGGCAGAAATAATTTCTAGTGTAGCACTCGTTCGCCCATTCCTTGATCTGTAGACTTCTTTTGCACGATTTGGTATGGTCCCAGAATAAGGAGTTGGCAAAAATGCTCACTCCTCGTAATGGTAACTATGTGGCGGCAGTAGAAAGCATCACGGCAACTACTGCAGTATGTTCTGGCGTTTCTGGTGCCTCTACCATTCTGCAATCTGGGCGGATCATTTTGTGAACACACTATTGATCTTTCATGAAAAACAATTCCAAAGATTCAGATTGGTTCACCTACAGGGGCTGCATCTGTAGTTGTGTCGAGTGACTTGCTGGAAACTGGCACTACTAATATGAAAATATTCTTTGGAAGTAGGATGCAGGTAACGTTTTTGGCGTCGGTTAGTGAATCCAATTGCTCAGCTATACGGCTTATCGGCGAGCTAGTGAATTTTTATTCCGCAGTTTGCATCAGGTATTACGGTTGACGACATCCAATATAAATTACCGAATATCAATTTAGCTAGCGTAAGTCCGTTTAAACTTAATATGTATCAGAGAAGAGAAATTCTGGGAATATTCAACTAGTTGTTGATTTGGGCCATAAAGCATTTTTATTAAGGAATGCGACCCCCATCAAAAATATATCAAACATGGCTCAAGTGATTCAAAAAAACGCATACTTCTTATCATTATATGTACCACAAGTGGTGCAGCATGTATTAAGTTAACGCGGTCCACCTGTCAGTCTGATGCCAGTCCGTGTAAAGTTGTGTTCAACCTGCAGGTCGATATTTTCATGAAACTCGATACAGTGATGTGTTTTGACTCAAGGACGAATGTTATATTTACGATCGATCCAATTTTTCGGCCACTTTCGATACAACGCCCTTTTGTGGAAAGTCGTTATATGGAAAAAAATTGTAGTTTCCAAAGTTTTCAGGAAAAGTGGCTAAGTACTAGTATTTCGGCATTCTAAATTGGTATAAAAACTTTGGATCGGCTGTGGCAATTTTTGAAACCCTTCTCATATAACGAAAGCTGAAGCTAATACGACAAAAAGGTAAAACTTCCAATGCTCCACAATGAAATAATACTATATATACTATTATATCATAATAGTATTTAACATAAAAAATTTACTGTCTCAATTTTGGACCATCTCGAGCTATTTTTTGGATTCTATCCTATATAAAGATTAAACTTGTTCTACATTAGGTTGCGTTTTGGGTCCACTTCCCTATAAATATGCACATGAAAAATATGCCTTTATATAAAAACAAGATATAATTTTTTAAAAATAAGAATTGTGTTAGACAATACGTTGTAAAGTATTTAACGGTCGGCCTTGTTCGACTATAATGTTGTTAATTCTTTTTGTATTAATACGTGCAAATCTCAATACAATGTTGTTTTTTGAAGTGGTTGGTATGCTTATCTGCAACTCTGGTAGGGTAACTCAGCTCAAGTAAAAATATTTCTTTAGTATAGTCAACTATAACACATACTATCTTTGACAGAGTGGAAAGTATTGAGCTCGGTGAAGCATTGACTTTCATGCGTAAAGAGATTTTCTCTGCCATCTTATTATCTATGCCTACTTTTCCTAATAAAGTGGTTCAAAGTTGTGCTATTTGGTTCAACAGTCACGTATGAAAAGCAATAAGAAGAGTAGGTTGGTTAGAAGGTGCCAACTTAGTAGATTTATTTGAATTTAATCCTTTAAAGAATAAATCCTAATCTAGTTGTATCCGAAATGTGACAAGCCAACTGCTTAATGATCCTAAGAAATCTTATAATTTCGTTAACCCACAGCGTAAAATAAAGGGTTATCCGTCTCTTATGTGTTGTGGTAGCTCCGACATCTTTAATCCGTCTGAAACAAGTAACCTTTTTGCTCAGTTCTTTGAAAGATTGTATTCCAATGTTGATCATTTGCCGTATAATTACTCCTCTCTGATTAAGTTGCTTGACATTTTTCTACTTATATCGTTTTCGGAAAGGAATTTTATTTCTTCTCTCTCTCTTAACTTTAAACTATCTTAAAATACCCTCTTGGATTCTTCATTCATGTGCTGACTTCATTTGCTTGAAAAAGAACTTATCCCATTTCTTAAAAAACGGTAGCAAAGAGGATATCGAAAAGTGTAGGGGAATGAGAAAATTAAACATTGTGGCTAAGTTGTTCGGTAATCCAACTTTCTGGGTAATCCAATCTGATTTACTTTGTTGCCGCCATTGCTTCACTTGCACTAATATCTTGCAATTATTTTGCAATTTTTTTTGTATACATGATATTTTTTCTGAACGCTTATAAGTTCATATAATTTATGCTGACTTTTACAAAACCTTCGATAAAGTCCGTCATAGTCTATTAATTTTTAAACTCAAATCCATTGCGTTAAATCTTATCTTACTGGTCGAAGTCAAAAAGTAGTGTTTAACTAAGCTTTTTCTCGGGATATTTCCGATATTGCCCGGTTGTTCAAGGGCGTCACTTAGGTTCACGCTTGTGTCTTATTTTTTAAGAACCCTCCGACTTGTATTCTTAATGCAGGATTTCTGATGTATATCGTTAACGTTGAAATGTTTTATTTGTTAAATTGCATTGCAAAAGTGGGTTTCTTGCAGTCAGATCTCAACGAAGTAGTCTCTTGGCATGCGACAAATTTGCATACTGCTAAATATTTAAAAGTATGAAAAGATGTCTTTTTCGTGGCGTGATATATTTCCTCCTAGTTGTTATATTGGTGCTTACATGTTTGATAATATATCTACTTGCAAACATTGAAGAGCTATCTTCCAAATTAAAATTTAGCTGACAGGTGGAAACAATAGCGAACAAATATAAATCACTTAGGAATCATGAAGTGTTGGTGTAAGGACTATATATGGCTTCAACGACGTTGGAATGTGGCACTTTTTTTGATGGCCCTAACAGATATACTTGGCATTATTTGCCAGTTAAATTATCCAAACTTACTTCATAACAAATCTCGAATGTTTTGTGAAAAGTGCATCATCTGGAAAGGAATTTACTTCTTTATGTTTTTATTTATTTACATACGTACACATAATAAACGAACAGCTGGATTCAATTAGAAATAAGAGTTATGCTAGTTATTATTAAACGATATTACAAACTGTATAAAGAAAAAATACCAGAAAGAAAAAAGCCACGTACACCTGCAGCCGGTACATTACCAAGTTGAGAGTGAACCAATAAACCAACAATAGTCTTAACAAATGGGTCCCACGACTTTGTCAAACTTTTTTGCTTATGTGTTATTCATTTTTATACATACTATACTTCTCGGAGTCAATATAATCAGCTCTACCCTTATTATGTAATTGTTATTGTGATTTTTCGGAATGTAGTAATAAAAGTTACCACTAGATTCTTGGTTTTCTAAGTACATTATTTATATATAAATAAATAACGGTGCTTTAGCATTGAAATTAACCTGACCGATTTTAAATCATGCAAGGCTACTTTTTAAGCCTTATTAAGTTGTTAGGGAAAAGTAAGCTTTTATAACGCAAAAATGTGAAATTTGCAATATTTTATAATGAAAATTGGTTCGTAAAACCAATTTCAAACAAAACTTACCTGTACCTAAACGTGAATATTTTTTGTGCATAAATACCAAAAATTTTATTTTCTAATATTTTATGATGGAAATGTGTCTACAGAAGAAATTTGACACAAAATTTGAAGCACATGGATATATTCCATATAAGTCTTCACATGAGTGAAAAGTTCTACCAGAAAAGCAGAAAGATTTGAGTTGTAATGTTTTATGATGTAAATTAGTTCATACTATAAAAACTAACCGTAGGGAATTTGGAGTATATAGGGCTATTTTTTATGATTCGCGAACAGGCAATGATTGCTGGAACTAAATCTGACAAACAAAATTGGTGTAGAAGCAAGTCCAAGTCCAATTAGTTTAATTTTGCCATTATTATGGTCGACGTGTGACATGACGCATCGTCTTTGCGACAAAGCTCTTTCTTTTTCTTCATTCGTGGCTAACATTTTTGTATAATATAATACGCATGCCAAAATGCGCCATAACATTCCCAACAAATTTTTGCGTTTGTGTTTACCTTGGTTATTTTTCACGGGTTGCTGTGAATTTGGAGTGTAGAGATGAAAAAAACGTCTTTACTTCGTCTAAATAGCTTTAGTGCTCTGTATCAACATGTTGGTTTTTGTTAACATTGGGCAGATGCCATATCCACTTCGAACAGGGCTTTCTCAAAGACAAATATTCATGCAAAGTAGTAATAAAGTCCCAACTATTTCACTTATTTGAATTATGTGGTAACACTAGTTACAAATGCAATCCAGTAGAATGTAGGGTTGGTAATTTCAATGACGAAGAAATACGATAGATAGAAATATTTGCAAGCATGTGAGATTGAACTTATGGCATTCTTAATCGTCAATTATAATGCACTTTTAATACAGTAAAAGTTCCTTATTCGCGCTTCCTTTATTCGTGGTTTCACTATTCGCGGAGTAAAAAAATGCGACCCAATTCCTCTATTCGGGGTTTTTTTGTGACTGGTTCCGGAGTTGTTTTGTTTCTGAAGTTGAAACTCATTTAAAAAAACAGAATTTAGAATTTAAGCCACTTCTAGTTTTGGACAATGCACTAGGTCATCCTCGCGAACTTGAAACTATGCATCCAAACATAAAAGTGGCATTTTTACCTCCCAACACGACGGCTTTGCTTCAACCCAAGGAATAATCTAGGCCTTTAAGCTCTATTTCATTAGACCAACCTTCAAAATCATATTGGATAATATGGAATGTAATCCTGATATGAATGTTATGGAATGCAGGAAAAAATTTGACATAGCAAATTGCATCGTAAACATAAAAGAATCATTGGAAGAACTGAAGCCATGCTGGAAAAAACTGTGGTCTGCTTAGACTGCGAATGACGAAGAATCTGTGCAAGCTCAAACTTTGATTGCAAACATAGCCATCGCGAATGGAATAGCACGAGATGGGTTTGAACAGATAGAATCAAGTGACATTCAGGAATTGCTTGAATCGCAAGATGAAGATTTGACTGAAACCGACTTGGAGGAAGTGTTAAAATTACTGCCCATTGAAGAAGAGGCTTCAACAAGCACTGGAAACGTGACATTTAATTTGAAAAGTCTTAATGAAGGTTTAAGAATGACAAATGAGCTTGCCTCTTTATGAACATTGACCTGTCTATGGAACGAAGTCTTATTTTTGAGAGGCAAATTGCTAATGCGACTGCTGCGTATCAGTCTGAACTGAAGCAGCTTTTAAAAACTGCCAAGCAAGAGAAACTTACAAAATTCTTCAAACTATTGCCTAAGCCTTAAGATAATCAAAATGTTCAAAAAATTCAATTAAATAGATTTTTTTATATATTTGATTTTTTTTTATTTTGTCACCTAGGAACGTATCCCCTATAACCGCACATGAATTACCATTCCGTATTCACGGTTTCTGTATTCGCGGCATTTTTAGGGAACGTATCCCCCGCGAATAAGGAGCTTTTACTGTATCGATAATTTTAATTGTAAAGTGTTATCCAAAACTTCATTCAAAGTTCAACAACTGAATATATTATTTTTTTTTTTCGGAAATTACTTTGACAAAATTTAAAAACAATTAAAAGAAACCTAAAACTGCTTAAAAATAATTTTGTGGTTTAAATTTTTTTTTTAGAAAAAGTGAACTGTAAATTATGGGGTAAGCTACTACAGCATAATTGGTGGGTGATAATGATGTTGAATCAGTACTGGCAGAATCTCAGGCAATTGTTACACGCGTATCACAGCAGCAACAAGAATAGGGAAATATTTTATAAAAAAAAAAAAAACGGGTTATCTGGTCAAGTGTTACCTCAATTTTTTACAAGCCATATATAGCACTGACTTTCCAAAATCGATGGAAGCTACACAAAAACTGCGCAACGACCAGTGTGCCGATTACGAAGGATTAAAAGAGGAGATATTAGCGACTGCCAAACAAGGTGAAACTTTGCTTAGTACCTTTAAATCAAATGATGAAGGTAAAGAATAAAGAGCGTTTTGGCAATGTTAGTCCCATAGAACGACTTTTGGTACAATTTGGAAGAGTCTGAACACCGTTTTGGTAAATTCTAACGTACACATCGGAAACGCTTGCACAATGTTTAGAAGTAAAAAGATTCGAACAGAGTTTCATTGGCTTACAGAGACAACCATATGAAAAATTTTTCGGAAATGACTGAAATCGATGGATGTGTGACACGTGTAGATTTTTTGATCGAACAGACCAAAACTCTAGAGTAGAGATATTGGTACCGCAGTCGGAACTATAGCCGCACAACAACATATTGGTTCACCTGCTGTTTACCCTCAGGGAATTATTCAACACAAGTGTGATGAATTGCCGCGCATTTGTGACATTATCGAAGAAAGACTTAAGAAACGTTTGTGCTAATGGTGACGAGTTGTTAACGTGACCACGCATTGAAAAGTGATCAACGTCTGCTGAATTGGCTGAACAAAGTTAACAAGAAGTACAAACATTTATAGTATCACTTATTGACTTTGATCTATGTACAAACAAAGTTGACATGCGTCTCTTTTTGCAAGAGTGACAAAAGCGTTTAGCGCTGACCGCTTATCTATGTAACGCATAACGAATTATCAGTTACTATTGAACGATCTGTTACGGTTTATATTATATTAAAATGTTTCAACAATTCTATGCATCAAGGGGTTATAGCTATAGGGTTTCCTTCGAGCAGCAAGGTCAACTAAAGTTGCAAGATTCTTTTGAAGTTTGGTCCGAATCGACACGGGATATAAGTTTACTGATTAAACTGCGAAAAAGGCATATATTTTTACAATAAAGCTACAATAAGACCACTCACCAGCTCAAACATTATTCAAAAAAAAAAAAAAACGGCAAGGCATAATGTGGAATACGCTTGTTGGAATCTGACATGCAAATAACTCCACTTATGACAGAATGGTAACAACACATTATTTCACGCCATTGGAACGCATCAGTTATTCTGGATCCTTTAGCGAGCATGGATCTTCTGAAAATGGTAGCAGTATGAAGCACAGCGGCGTTCACAACATGCGTTACGTATACGCCCTATTATTTTTTTTTTTTTTTTTTTTTTTTTTATATATACCATTATTAGGGTTAAATGTCATTACTTTATATGTCTGAACGTTGAAAGGGTTTTGTATAACTCACGATATGTGCACGACATTTTTATTGTAAGAAAAAATGAAATACTTTCCTTTGTTCAGAGGAAAGTGGTGTAGGTGTTGTAGGACCCAGGCGTCTTCCATAAAATTTTTGCACCGAAGGAAATCATAGGGAGAACGGGCTGTAGCCCACTGCTTAAAATCTACCCGTTCAGTTGGTAGGTTTCGTCGCTCTGATTGTTCTTATCAAAGTAAAGCAAGTGTATTTTTTTTAGTTGTAGCCCTCTGTGGAGTGCCCATGAAACAAAAATTTGAAATCCTCCCAAGTTAGCTAACTCGGCAATGACACCTGCGCCCGTCTTTTACAACTTTCAGTCGTCTTAAAGAAGCACTCAAGCGTAGTCCTAAAAAACAATAAAATTTTGAAGTTCTATGTACAGACGGACAGTGAGAACATAAAAACGCACTCACTTCTGGTTTTACAAAACAATTTTGGGCACTTTTTTGTATTTTCCCAGAGTGTTCAGGATCATAGGTGTCTGTTGGGCCTCGTTTATAATTAGCTAAACACTTCTCTACTGTTTGTCTCGGTGGAGTCCAAGTAATACCTGTTAAGGCTTGCTTGAAGAGTGTTTTGACTGCTTGAGAGTGAGAGACTGAGCACTAGCAGCACAGGCTATCCGCTCTAATATAAATAAATGTACATTAGATAATGAGGAAATTTAAGATCATCCCCGAAGGTCCAGAGCATTTCATTTTAAATAAATTCTCTTGTAACGAACCTTGGAGTGGCTGAGTTTCTACCCTACCTAAGAAAATCCGTTACATAATATATTGAATTAATATGCTGTTCTGAAGCTGATTTTAGAATGTCCAAAGAGTTAATCGTTCCAAATGCAATACTTCTAGCCAAGCAAAAGTTAAGGCAGTCGCAGAGAATGTGATTTATAGTGAGAGTTTGTTCACAACTGCAGATTGGGGAGGAAGACTTCTTATAGATCCATTGGTGAGTTGCAATTGTATGACCAAGGCGAATTCTGGAAAATATTTGGATCTTCGTTTCCTCAACATTTGTTGGATATAAAGGTGGAGTTAATTGAGGTTTAATGGAAGAGTAGTGTTGATGATGGTATTGTAAATTTCCTTCTGCAATTTTCTCTTTAACTTTTCTTCCAATGTATTTTTGAAGATGCAACTTTTCCATGACATCATCCCTAATTAAAGGAGCAGAAGCAGCATACTTTGCCGCTCGATCAGCCTGCCCATTTCCCAATAAACCGATGTGACTTGATATCCGTAACATTTTAATTTTCCCGTCGGGTGTTGTAATCATATTCCTTCATTTGGTGACGGTGCTCCTCCTCGAAGTTGAAGAATTCTGAATAGCTTGTAATACAGACAAACTGTCGGTAACGATGACGGTTTTGAGTTTGTTTTTATGGGCAAGGTTCGTAGCGTCAAGGATAGCTCTGCGGTTGTGAAAGTTGAAGTACTTTCGTGAAATATATGATTAAAAAGAACCCGTCCTGAAACATCTACCACGGCACAAACAGGAGGCAGACCAGAAGATTTTGAGCCGTCTGTGTATAAAAGATTCCAACCGTTATTTTCCAGTACTTGGGGGTTTTCAGCTTCTTTTCTTTTTTGTGCATAGACAGCGAGATGTCAAAAGAGCAGTCTTCCAAAATCCATGGAGGTTTAAAACCAAAAGAGCGGAAATTTTTTAAGGGAATATTTAATTCCTTTGCGACGTACAAACAATGGTCAATTGCAGATGGTGACTTTGGAATTTTCTTCTTTGTTTGAATTAAGAAGCTTGGGGACTATTTTAGCTTTTAACTCATATAGTCTATTTTCTAAAGTTGGGAAACCACTTCCAAGTATAATATTATTTATGGGCGTCGTCCGAAAAGCATAACAACTTGCTCTGAGGGCTTAATGATAGAGCGGTTTAAGGATGTTGATATTAGATTTGCAGCTATTGCCGTAAATTATCAAAGCATAGTCAATTTTGCTTAACACAAGCATTTTCCTAAGATAAGCAATAGTTTAATGTGCGCTTAGCATTTCCAAGCAACATATTGTATAAAATTCACCCCTGTTAAAATGGAATTTTTTAACCGAAGACAGTGTGCTTTCCAATGATGCTTGTTAGAAAAAGTGAGCCCGAGAATATGCAGCGTCTGCACGTTTAGTACTGGTAAGCCATTAATATGCATCAGTAGATTTCCTGCATCGCAAATCTGCTTTTGACATATGTGCATTTTTTTAGATTTTTGCATGCAAATTTCAGCCCCTGACGAGTTTGCCCATGCGGAGATCTCCCTTCCAATAGTTTCAAGGATGTTGATTGCTTTTGTGTTGTCTTTTTCTTTTGTAAAAATGTATACATCGTCCGCGTAGAGACAATGTTCCCCTCTTGCCAATTTCGTTGAAGGCGATCTGGAAAAGCATGACAGAGAGGGGAGATCCTTGTGGAATGCAATTTATTAGCGGAAAGGAATCAGAAAGATGATTGTTGATTCTAACTTTGAACCGCCGATGCGACATGAATGATTTGATGTAGTTGAAGAATTTGGGTCCAACATTGCATGATTTCAAGAGTCTTAAAATAACATGAAGGCCAACTCTGTCAAATGCTTTTTCGAAATCAATTGAGAGAATTGTTACATGATTTCGTTTGGAAATTGCTTTGCTTGTGAAATAATCAATATGTAACAGAGCGTCGATGCACCCTCTACCCCGCTTGAAACCAACTTGTTGCTTTGTTATCAGGTACTTGGAGTCAAGAAACCAAGATAATCTAGATGCCATAATCTTTTCCAATACCATAGAGAGGCAAGATAAAAGAGAGATTGGGCGATAATCCGATGCGATGGAGACATTTTTGGACTTTGGAATTGGAACAACTGCTGCTTTACTTGAATTAGATAGCGCACTGATCATTTGGTAGGAGATGCGGTCTAGACCAGGTTTCTTCCCCTTCGATTTGGAGAGACAACTTCCAAGTTCTAACGTGGATATGCAATTTTCCAAGAAGGTGGCACATCTGTCTATACAATTTGAAAGAGTAATTGGAGTCCTTTTATTTTCGATGAAAGCACTGGAAAAGTTGCTGTCAGAGGAGTACTCGCACTACATTCGTCCAAAGTAATTAGAAATATCTTGTGCGTCAGTTAAAGTTCCATTGGGAGTGCAGGTGGCAGAAATTTCGTTCAGGTTTGAAGACACATTGGGTCTGTTGATTTTGTTCCAGACAACTTTTATTGATGTATTTCTGTGGATTTACGTGAGTTCATCAAAACTGTTAAGAAGTCCCTTAATGTTCCATTGTAGAATTTTAAAAACTTTATTTAATTGTAGTGACATGGAGTGCAAAGTAGGTTAAGTTGAAATGTCAGCGTCTCTGTCGAAAAGGCCGCTGTAGGAATTTTGCATAAATAATTTGTTTTTACCAGCAGAATAATCTGTACTTAGGTGGTTGCGTATATTTGAAGTGCAACGAGTGGGCACATGTGAATAATTTAAAATTGAAGGTTGATTAAGGGATGAAAGATTGGACTCGTTACAGGTTGTAATTTATTGACTAGAGTTGAGAGCTGGTGATTCTGGGAGATTTAGTTTATTACATTTAGGCAAACGTGTTGTTTTAATTTTTTCAATATTTGCTGTTCTGATTTTTTCAATATTATCTTTGGCGGGTAATGGAACACGTTTCGCAATGTAATTTTTGGTTGATGTTAGAACGGGTTTTCCATTGGAAGGAGTTGGAATTAAAGGCATATTAGGTACGTTTTGCGAGGCGACAACAGCATAAGTATTTCTTTTGCTAATTCTTTGGGCTCCAGATGGTTTATTTTCCGGTACTTGCATCGCACTTCGCCCATGCTACAGTAATTTTCTGTTTTGACTTTTAGAATTTCACGCATATGTATAAAACGTGGGCATTGTTTGTCTAACTGCGAGTTTTGATCGTTGCAATTTAAGCAGAAGCTACGCGTACAGCTTTCAGCATGTGGAGGAAGACCACAGTTAGCACAAGATGGAGAACTGGTGCAACTTTTTGCCGTATGACCCAGGCGTTGGCAGTTTTTACACCTCATAGGATTTTGAATGTAGAATTTTACTTTACATTTATACCAAGCTACATCAACAGTTGGCGGTAGCCGGTAGCGGTCAAAAGTCAAAATAATTCTTCCTGTAGGAGAGCGGGTTTTTCAATCGTGCATAGTGCATTTTCCATTTTTGTATCGTGCATCAAGCATGGGGCATAAACTACGCCTTTCACCGAGTTCAGTTTGTCATGCAGTTTAGCGAAAATAGCACATAAATTAGCTAATGATTTCGATTTTATGAGGTTTTCGGTTGCGCGCGGTTTCCCAGCGAGGACAAGTAAATTCCCATCACGTAGAATCGAAATAGAGTCTATCTATGTTGCAATGCTATCTAGTGCTTTTTTAATAGCAAAAGGGCTGACTTGTGAAATTGTTATGGTAGGAGCAGTTGAAGAAATCACAACATATTTTTTTTGTTAACAGGAACGATGCTACTGGTTGGCAACACCGGAAATTCGGAATTTTTAATTTTTGTTTTTTGGGGAGATACGTCTGCTAATAGATGAAAACTATTTGAGTTTTTATCAGGCGGCCCCTGCGCCGTTATGCCTTATGGTTGTCCACTATTTAATAAATTGGTAAATATCCACTCACTTGAAAGGGTGTGGGAACTGCTGAGGATAATGACAATTGTTTTCAATTTAACTTTTCTTTTATGTTTTTTGTTTGTTTGATTTTTTTATTATATGTGCAGAAAACGAAAGCAAATATCGTATCTGCGACAATCAGTTTTACCAAATCACAGAAAACACACGAGTTAAACACAAAAAGACACCGAAAAACACCGAAAGCAATTAAAAAAAATCACAGACGAAAAACAAAGCACGCACTACTCAGAACACAAGTTAATGTGGGATTCTTGGCTTTTTCTGCTTATTAATGTGTTCAATCTTAAATCTTCTTAATTCTGCACTATACTTTGTCTTTTATCAACTAAAACCTTATGCACGAGGACTACCTTCTCTTTTGCAACGCCGTTGGAACAAGGGAAAACGAGCCCGCTATTGGCTCAGAATCTTTTGCGTGTCATAACCTTAATGGTAAATTCAGAACACCTCTAAACTTAGATTGTGCGAATGGGGATATACCTGTGGATTTAAAGACGAAACTATTTTCAGAAACATTTATAGTAATATTTTCATTTGCACGATGAACACTGCGTTCAGAGGGCGGTAAAATTATTTCCACGTCAGCAAAACGAAATCTAAAACACTGTTCACATTATGTAATCAATATAAACGTGAAACAAAGAAGAAAATTTTGATACGAAAGTTGAACTACTTGCGAAACTTCAAAGAAACAATTTCCTTGCATTGATAAAAATTAAAATTTTTTGAAACAGATATGATGAGTGATAAACGCATTTACGCAACTATGTGTATAAGACTATTTTCAATACGCCGAGCGTGCATTTATTATACATTATGATATATTAGCCTGTAAATAAATCTTTCATATCCATCACGTCCATATTTAAATATCAATGAAAGAAAAAATTGAAATTTCGACACTCTGTAATATTACTTTCCGTTTGTACAGTGTAATGTCAGTCTTATATATTTGTAATAATGCAAATACAACACTGCACAAGTTCGGGTTGCTGATCTCGGACCTGGAGAGCTGATTGATACTGAGATGACGTTTGTGAAAAGAAAAAAAAAAAAAAGAAAGTAAGAAAAAAAAAATGGTCAATATTTGCTTAGGTCGAGAGAACACATGCGATAGAAAAGCTAAGGAAATGTCTTGAGAAGTTAAGCAAAATTGCGAAAAGCGTCAATTCTTTTTTAAATGTTTATAAATTAGGAGGATTTTTGCTTAATGTTTGCCTTTGTTAACAATTACAAACTGTCCTAAATTGAAAAATTTTGAACAAATCTACCTATTATATATATTTTTATGTGCTGAGAATTTACGTCACCAACCTTATCATTAACTTCATCATCTATAATATAAATTTCATCACCAGAAGCAGCAAACAATCAGCATATAAGGTTCTTCATCGTATGTATTTTATGTATATACCATATATAACTTGTTTTGTCCATAACATAATTCCAGTCATCATACATATCTATTTACATATTATTTGAACAGTTCTCTTTTAATTAATGTAGAGATATTAATATTGTTTGTAAAGTAATAAGAATTAAACGGAAAAGAACAAAAAATATATATATATATGTAACAAGTGAAAACATTATAGCCGGGCTAGATCGACTTTTAAGCACTCTTAGCCACCTTGTGTAACACAATTCTTATTTTTGCCGTAGAACACAAAACTTATATTTTGTTTTTATATGAAGCTACCTTTATCGAACTGTATATTACAAATTTGACTACTTTGCAATTAAAGTCTTACTTTCCGTAAGAATGGTTGTGCCCGACAGGTTCAGAAATTAACATGCGAGTTCAAAATTCAGCACAGTTAATTTTTATATCAAGTTACAATTACGGGTCAAATTTTACCATAACATAAAAAACTTAGACTTTGCTGCTCCAAAAATCATAAATATACGGGAAAATCCTTAGATAGGGTAGGATACAAAAATAAATGTACATGGTCCAAATGCTGTACAATTAATGTTTTATCTTAAATTATTATCATGATCCCTATTTCATCATGAAACATTGAAGATTGATTTTTTTATCATATGAACTTCAGTTTTCGCTATTAAGATCAAGTTCAAAAATTTCCCGAGTCGCTTTTCACAAGAAGTTAGAATATTGAAATACTCCTACTTAGCTACTTTTGTCAAAAAACTATGAAAATTGCAATTTTTTCTACATAACGATTTTTCAGATAGGGCGTGATAAGCGAAATGGTCGGAAAAATGGGACGTTTCAAATTGTTCTCAATAGCGTTCGTCCGCCACGCTGTAGTTTGAATACAAATTTACATGGGCAGACATCAGACAAACTGACGGACAGAAAGTAGGACGACATAATAAAAATCAATATGTAAAAATCGCAAGCGGATGAAAGAGAGAAGGTAGGCGCCACCTCAAATGATGAATTGAGTATTCCTGTGGAGCTGAAAATTACCGTAAAATTTTAAAATGCAAGCAAAAGTTTTTTTTTTTTATTTTTTTTTATTGTTTTAAAGCCTAATTATTTATAAACCTCGAAAGTGGTTATATTAATTGTTTGTCGTAATATTCATTCTAGCTTTTGAAATCAGCCCTTGGTACTCTCTTTAACGAGTGTCCTTCTTGTTTTTTGTGTGTGTACTGTTTTTCTCTTATCTTGCTATTTGTTTACTGTGCCTTTAATAGAGCGAAGTTGTGCAGGTGTCACTGACCACGCCGCATATGCAGTCCTAGAATCCTCGAAAGGATTACGTTGGTCATATCCCGACTATTGACTTTTATAACATTTTCACACAGAAAGAGATTGGGTTTTCTCAATTTAGTAACAATCTCTTGACATTGTATGAAAAGTTTGAAAAAATCAAGACGATGTTCGACGAGTATCGCTATCTAGAGCAACCATGTTCTCCACAGCACGTAAAAGACCAACCCATAGTGCAGTGTGCAGTACTTCCGTCTTCGCTTAAATCTCATTCATTGATTGATTTGCACGTTCCATCCTTGCCGACAAAGGACCTTATCGCTACCTCTTTCGTTGATTCAGCTGGTAATATACAAGTTACAAATAACCCGGGTAGCCCTCATCGTATCAGCTTTGCTGATGTGGCATGGGTATATGCTTCCAGTAATGCCATTCAGTCTATTCTGCCTAAACCTCTGAAGAATATTAATAAAAATAATAAATCCGCGTCTGCTCCTAGCTGTTCGGCTACGTCCGATTCTCACCACGCTGGGCAAGACGCACGAGTTGAACAACCAAATGTACTCACTCGCTCTATTTTCTCCCCAACTCAAAACGCTCTACCTGGGTATCTTATCGTTTCTAACACAGACGACGTCTTGCTGACTGCAGTTACACACAGAAAGCAAATAATCGTGTCAACACTGGCGCCTGACTCCTCTGCGGATAACATAAAAAGTTAGTGGCTGCAAAAGTCCTATCCGTCAATTAGAATCATGTAAGCATTTTCAAATTGGCTTCATTTCAACCTAGAGCTATTCAGTCTTTTAAAGTGTTAGTTCGGATTAAAAATAAGGAAATTTTGTTAAACAAACCGTTGTGGTCAATTGGATCCTCCATTAAGGAATTCTATACTAATACTAATAACGATAACTACGATAACTCTTCCACTCTCAAAAAATTAAGTACATCCTTAGACCCAGTAACTTTCGTTTACCAACATGTTAGTGGCCTAAACTCAAAAATTCGCTCTACTCCCTTGAATGCAGTGAGTACGGAGCTTTTCCTGTTTGGCCTTCACTGAAACTTGATTAACACCTGTCGCAACTTTTTCACAATTCTTTCCAGGTCCCAGAGAGGGTCGATTGGATCGCACTGGTGGTGGTGTTTTAATTGCCTTATCTGATGGAGTGCCGGGATATTCAATAGAATTTTCTGCTCTTCCCGACGTTGGATTTGTTGCCTTTCATAGCAAAATTGCCAATAAACAGTTGTAACTTGCTCCCGCAACTGCGAATATCTCTCTTTATCAGAAAAATGCTGCGTTCATTTGTGACGAGATCAAAAGTCTAAATCTATTGATATAGTTGGGGCAATCCAATTTACAACAAGTCACTTAATGTTGTAGTCATAGTTGCGGCTGTATGATCCATCCGACATGGCTACCGTGTTTTTCAATGAATTATTTGATCGTAATTTACTGCAACACAACCGATAGTTGTAAATCGATGTCCACCTCTCAGTTTACTTGAGGAACCGCATCATCCAGTAATTTACATTTCCTTTTATTACAGGCATGATGCTCTGTTGAACGTGCCAAATTCAACTTCCTCCAATAAATATTATGATTTTATCAATATTTTACTGCTTAAATCTCATCTTTCACACATAATGCTCGATTTTTCTGAAGGAAATATTGAAACTTTACTATTATCGTTCTATAAGTTGTTAAACCTGACTATTTCTGCAGTTGGTGGTCGCCTTAGTTTAACAAGACAATTATATATTACAAAAATGAAAAAATTTATGAAAAATAGTTCTGTTTACGATTATTTCGCCTGTTTTGCTGCAATGCATAGATGTAATTACCTCAACCACCAATATTGTTGCAGTTCATGAAATTCTCGCTGCTTATTAATTGTAAATGCTTTTTTAAATTGGCTCTGAGTCCGTTGATGGTATTGAAATCTCGAATCTCTTTGCTGAATACCTCCGACGACATTTGTCAGCTTTTAATTCCGATTTATCTGTCACTATCCGTGTTCGATAATTACCTCGGTTTTATTCCTAACTAGGTCGTTTCAGAAAATGACGTTTTAGATGATTTGACGCCTGTCAGATATAGTTGTGTGCTTGGACCTAATTTAATTCTTTCAGGTATACTTAAATCATGCTCTGTTGAGCTATATGGTGTTGGTTTAATGATTTTTAATCAATGCTTGAAATAATTTATTTTCCTTTTTTGTTGGAGGAGTTTCTTTACTCCAATTCACAAATGTGGAAATAGACACCAATTTAAGAACTACAGAGGCATCGCTGAGTTGAATGTCTTACCTCATTACCTTATTTAAGCGAATTGTTACTCAGCATTCAGCTTCAAATATTATATTTCTCCATTGCAGCATTGTTCTCGGGAAAGAAGATATACTGTTACGAATCTCTTAGAGGTTACTGTCTTTGTTTTCAAGACCTTTTCTAGTGGCTCTCGCAGGGACGTCGATTTTAGCAAAGCGTTTGATTTAGTTAACCACAACTTTTTGATCTTTAACTTCCAGGCCTCTGACCTTTCTACTTAGTGAAGTGGGTAACCTCGGATATGCATAAGATATCATTCAAGGTTCTGTTTAACTTCATCACCTCGGCTGAATTTCCTATGACGTGTGATGTCCCTCAATGCACCCCTTTCCCCTCAGTGATTAAATCCAACTAGATCTTGTACGCTGACGACTTTATACTGATTTCTTCTTTCTGCTTGCTATCGCAATCATATTGGGTTCAAATTGACTTAAATAATTTAGTTACATGATTCTCTTCTCTAAAAAAATGCAAGAAGGTCTCTTTCTTAAGGTGGAAGCCATTCAATACTGAGTACATCATTAATTCACAAAAGTTGGAAAACGTAGATTCGTTCATCGATTTAGGGCTTCTATTCGAATTAGATTACATTTTAATTTGTACATTGATCTCTCTTTTAGCAAAGCTAGATTTGCGCTTAGTTTCATTACAAAAAGACTATACATGTGCTTAGTTGGACCAACACTGGAGTATGCCACGGTTGTCCGGTCTCCTTTTTATAAATGTTATGTAGATTCAATTGAATACGTTCAAAAGCAATTTATCCTGTTTGCCCTAAGGAATTTAGGTTGCGAACCGCTTGTCGCTTTTTTTTCTTATGAAATCTGTTCTGTTATCCTTACCATGAGAAACGTACGTTGGTGTTTTCTTCTTTATTAAATTATTTAATGGTACAATCGATTCGTTGAGACTGTTTGGTGAAATAAGCTTTACTGTTCCTAAGCGATTCTCTAGCCACTTCACGTTCTTTAAGCTAAGCCAATGTAAATGTAATTATGAGCTTTCTAACCCTTTATTTGCAGAAACCTAAACGCTTAATATCAATATCGAATTCTTTAAAGTCTATCAAAACAACTTTGCTTAATCAGCAAATCTCGCGCGCGTCAGTTGCCAGACTTGTGCGCTTTTGTTAGTTTTATTGCTAAAATTTTTTTGTTTTCGGTTTATACGCGTTTAAAGCAGGGTATTTGTAAAAGTATGAAAGGATTGAACGTGTAAAGGGTAAGAATCACATTAATTACATTAAAATTTTTGTGATTTTCATTTTGGTTCTTGCGATTAGCACGTGTGATCGCAATAGTAAATCTCTTTCACGTCTTTTATAATTTTTTCTTTTTATTATTATTATTATTATTTTAATTTTAGACTAATGAATTGAGTTCTTAGACTAAAAAAAGAGACATTGAGCACTAGCAACACAGGCTATCGGCTCTAATTTAAAAAAATGGATATTAGATAATAAGCTTAGTAGTATTAATAAAGAAAAATATTGAATTGATATTCTGTTCTGAAGTTGATTGTAGAATGTACAAAGGGTTAATCGTTCCAAATGCAATACTTCTAGCCAAGGAAAAGTTGAGTCAGTCGCAGAGAATGTGCTTTATAGTAAGAGTTTGTCCACAACAGCAGATTGGGGGAGAAGACTTCTTCAGGATCCATTGGTGAGTTGCAATTGTATGACCAAGGCGAATTCTCGAAAATGTTTGGATCTTGGTTTTCTCAACATTTGTTGGATATAGAGGTGGAGTTAATTGAGGGTTAATGCAAGAGTAGTGTTGATGATGGTATTGTAAATTTCCTTCTGCAATTTTCTCTTTAACTTTTCTTGCAATGTATCTTTGAAGATCCAACTTTTCCATGACATCATCCATAATTAGAGGAGCAGAAGCAGCATACTTTGCCGCTCGATCAGCCTGCTCATTTCCCAATAAACCGATGTGACTTGGTACCCATAACATTTTAATTTTTCCGTCGGGTGTAGTAATTATATTCCTTAATTTGTTGATGGTGCTCCCTCTCGAAGTCGAAGGGTTCCGGGTAGCTAGTAATACAGACAAACTGTCAGTAACAATGACGGTTTTGAGCTTGTTTTTATGGGCAAGGTTGGCAGCGTGAAGGAAAGCTCTGGCTTCGGTTATGAAAGTTGAAGTGCTTTCGTGAAATATGTGGTTGAGAAGAACCCGTCCTGTAGCATCTACCACCGCACAAGCAGGAGGCAGACCAGGAGATTTTGAGCCGTCTGTGTTCAAAAGATTCCAACCAGTATTGTCCAATACTTGGGTTTTCTCAGCTATTAGATTCCTGAAGACGTAATTTGGAGTATCTTCTTTCTTGTGCATAGACAGTGAGATGTCAAAAGAGCAGTCTTTCAAAATCCAGGGAGGTTTAACACCGAAAGAGCGAGAAATTTTTAAGGGAATGTTCAATTCCTTTGCGATGCACAAACAATGGTCAATTGCAGATGGTGACTTTGGAATTTTCTTCGCAATAATAATCTTTCTTACGTCATCACCGAGAATGGATTTGTTTGAATTAAGAAGCTTAGGGACTATTTTAGCTTTTAACTCATACAGTCTATTTTCTAAGGTTGGGAGACCAGTTTCAATTATAATATTACTTATGGGCGTCGTTCGAAAAGCATAACAACTTGCTCTAACGGCTTGGTGATAGACCGGTTTAAGGATGTTGATATTAGATTTGCAGCTATTGCCATAAATTATCAAAGCATAGTCAATCTTGCTTAACACAAGCATTTTGGTAAGATAAGCGATAGTGTTAATATGCGCATGGCTTCTCCAAGCAACGTACTGTATGAAATTTACCCTTGTAAAAAGGGAGTTTTTTAAACGAAGGCAGTGCGCTTTCCAACGATAATTGTTTGAAAACGTGAGCCCGAGAACATGGAGCGTCTGCACATTTAGTACTGGTAAGCCGTTAATATGCATCAGTAGGTTTCCTGCATCGCACATTTGTTTTCGACAAATGTGCATTTTTTTTGATTTTTGTATAGAGATTATAGCTCCTGACGAGTTTGCCCATGTGGAGATCTCACATGCAATAGATTCGAGGATGTTGATTGCTTTCGTGTTGTCTTTTTCTTTTGTAAAAATGTATACATCGTCCGCGTAGAGACAATGTTCCACTCTTGGTACACGGCAAAGAATTTCGCTAATTTCGTTGAAAGCGATCTGGAAAAGCGTGACAGAGAGAGGAGATCCTTGCGGAATGCCATTCTTTAGCGGAAAGGAATCAGAAAGATGATTGTTGATTCTAACTTTGAACCGCCGATGCGACATCAATGATTTGATGTAGTTGAAGAATTTGGGTCCAACATTCCATGATTTCAAGAGTCTTAAGATAATATGAAGACCAACTCTGTCAAATGCTTTTTCGAAATCAATTGAGAGAATTGTTACGTGATTTCGTTCGGAAATTGCTTTGCTTGTGAAATAATCAATATGTAACAGAGCGTCGATGCATCCTCTACCCCGCTTGAAACCAACTTGTTGCTTTGTTATCAGGTTCTTGGATTCAAGAAACCAAGATAATCTAGATGCCATAATCTTCTCTAAAACCTTAGAGAGGCAAGATAAAAGAGAAATTGGGCGATAATCACATGCAATGGAGACATTTTTTGACTTTGGAATGGGAACAACTGTTGCCATTTTCCACATGTAGGGTATATGGCCAGTCATAAATACCGTATTATATAGGTCCAGTAATTTCTTTTTACTAGACTTAGACATAGCACTGATCATTTGGTATGAGATGCGGCCTAGACCAGGTGTCTTCCCCTTCAAATTGGAGAGACAACTTCCAAGTTCTGAGGTAGATACGCTATTTTCCAGGAACATGGCACATCTATCGATATTATATGGAGGAGATATTGGAGTCCTTTTATTTTCAATGAAAGCACTGGAGAAGTTGCTGTCAGAGGAGTATTCGCACCACATTTGTCCAAAATAATTAGAAATATCATATGCGTCAATTAAAGTTCCATTGGGAGTGCAGATGTCAAAAATTTCGTTCAGGTTTGAAGTCCCATTGAGTCTGTTGATTTTTTGCAGACAACTTTAATTGATGTATTTCTGTGAATTCCACTCGACAAAAGTTCGAAACTAAGTGCCTTTGATTTCCGTAATTCCTTCCTGAATAGAGCATTGGCCTTTTTGTATAATAACAAGTGATTCTGATCAGGACATCTCTTAAAGCGGTGCCATAGATCCATTTTATTTTTCCTCAAAAACGAAAGCGTGTTGTTCCACCATGGAACCTTAGCTCGTTTAAAAGAGGTGTTGGATTGAGGAATAGAAAGATGAGCAGCCGTGCGAATCGATTTAGACATAATAGCAGCATCATGGTTGCAGTTTCCGTTAAATGGCTTTGAGTTCAAAAATGACTCCACTTGTTTGGAGTAATTGATCCAATCCGCTTTATCTAGGAGGAATTTGGCTTGTTTTGCTGGAGTAGCAGAGGACGTTGAAAGTTTAAGATCGATTATGATTGGAAAGTGATCACTATTATGTAGATCATCAGAAATAGACCAGGACACCAAAGGAAGAAGTGATGGAGAGCAACATGTTAAATCAATATGTGAAAAAGTATGATGAGTTGAGAAGTGCGTTGGTTTTCCATCATTTAAAACGCACAGGTTGCTTTGAAAGAAGGCCTTTTCTAAAACAGTACCGCGAGTGTTGTTCACTGTTGAGCCCCAGATGGTATTCCAGCTGTTGAAATCGCCGCATATAATTAATGGGGGGGAAAGTACGGAGAATAAACTGTAGAGTTCTTGCTGAGAAAACGATTGCGAAGGTGGAATATAGAGCGAAAGCACTGTAAATTTTATATTTAAGATTATTTGTATCGCTACGGCTTGTATATTTGAGCTTAAATTTATGCGTTTGTGAGGTATACTTGATTTTATAAAAACACCTACTCCTTGTTTGGAATATGAATTTTGATCAGCATTCGTGAACTATCCAGTATATGATTTGGGTGGAATAGGATTAAAAGAGCTTCTACAATGGGTTTCTTGAAGCGATAAAAAGGTTGGATTAAAATCATTTATGAGTGTACGGAGTTCATCAAAATTATTAATAAGTCCCTTAATGTTCCATTGTAGAATTTTAAAAACTTTATTTAATTGTAATGTAAGCAAAGTGGAGAAGGTCACTATAGGAATTTTTCGTGAATGATTTATTCTTACCAGCAGAATAATCTGTATTTAGGTGATTTGGTACATTTGAAGCGCAACGGGTTGGCGCACGTGAATAATTTGAAATTGAAGGTTGATTGAGGGATGAAAGAATGGATTCATTAACACTTGTGATTTGTTGAGTAAAGTTGAGAGCTGGAGATTCTGGAGAATTTGGTATATT